>NW_027464949.1:0-7500 GCF_043290135.1 Rhipicephalus microplus
ACGAGCGCGTCTGCCGGGGCGCCGTTTGCGAAGCCGACGCAAAAGTGGGAACCGCCGCTCGGATGATCGCCGCTTTCGGCAGAGTGAGTGTTGGCACTCCGGGGAAGCGAAACAGCGTGAATGCGCCCACGAAATCGGCGTATTTTGAAGTGCCCGCCGGCGACCGTCGCACGAGTACGGTAAACCGCGTCAGCCGGGGCGTAGTTCGGGACGCCGACGAAAAAGTGGGAAGCGCAACTCGGATCTTCGCCGTTTTTGCAGGAGTGAGTGGCGGCCCTCCTGCGAGACCAAGAAGCATCGATTCGTGCACGAATTCGGCGCCTTTCGACGTGATCGCCGGCGACCGTCGCTCGAGTAGGGCAAACCGCGTCTGCCGGGGCGGGCTTCGGGACGCCGATGCGAAAGTGGGAAACGCTGCTCGGATGTTCGCCGTTTTTGGCCGAGTGAGTGCTGGCACTCGGGCGAAGCCAAACGGGGCCGATTACGGCACGATATCGGCGTCTTTCGACGTGCCCGGCGGCGACCGTCGCACGAGTACGGTAAACCGCGTCAGCCCGGGCGGAGTTCGGGACGCCGATGCGAAAGTGGAGAACGCCGCTCGGATCTTCGCCGTTTTTGGAGGAGTGAGTGGCGGCACTCCGGAGAAGCCAAGGAGCGCCAATTAGCGCACGATATCGGCGTCTTTCGACGCGCTCGCCGGCGACCGTCGAACGAGTAGGGCAAACCGCGTCTGCCGGGGCGGGGTTTACGACGCCGACGCAAAAGTGGGAACCGCCGCTCGGATGTTGGCCGTTTTTGGCAGAGTGAGTGCTGGCACACCGGCGACGCGAAAGAGCGCGAAAGCGCCCACGAAAGTGGCGTATTTGGACGTGCTTGACGGCGACCGCTGCAGGAGTACGAAAAACCACGTCAGCCGGGGCGAGCGACCCACGGCGGTCTGGGTGCTTATCGCTGCTATTATAGGGGCACCCCGGCAGACGCAGAAAAAAAAATTTTTTTTCGACCTTCTTTTTTGCTGGTCGAGCTCGGGTAACCCAGGTCGCAATGGGAGCCGCGCACGAAAGCGGCGTCGCGAGACGCGTTCGCGGTCGCTAGTCGCACGAGCTCGGCAACCGCGTCAGCCGGCGCGGAGTTCGGGATGCCGACGGCTAAGTGGGTACCGCTGCTCGGATGTTCGCCGTTTTTGGCCGAGTGAGTGCTGGCACTCCGGCGAAGCGAAACGGGGCCGATTCGGGCACGATATCGGCGTATTTCGACGTGCTCGCCGGCGACCGTCGCACGAGTACGGCAAAGCGCGTCTGCCGGGGCGAGGTTTGCGATGCCGACGAAAAAGTGGGAAGCGCCGCTCGGATCTTCGCCGTTTTTGCAGGAGTGAGTGGCGGCCCTCCTGCGAGACCAAGAAGCATCGACTCGCGCACGATATCGGTGTCTTTCGACGTGCCCGCCGGCCACCGCCGCACGAGTACGGCAAACCGCGTATGCCGGGGCGGGGTTGGCGACGCCGACGCAAAAGTGGGAACCGCCACTAGGATGTTCGCCGTTTTTGGCAGAGTGAGTGCTGGCACACCGGCGACGCGAAAGAGCGCGAAAGCGCCCACGAAAGTGGCGTATTTGGACGTGCTTGACGGCGACCGCTGCAGGAGTACGAAAAACCACGTCAGCCGGGGCGAGCGACCCACGGCGGTCTGGGTGCTTATCGCTGCTATTATAGGGGCACCCCGGCAGACGCAGAAAAAAAAAATTTTTTTTCGACCTTCTTTTTTGCTGGTCGAGCTCGGGTAACCCAGGTCGCAATGGGAGCCGCGCACGAAAGCGGCGTCGCGAGACGCGTTCGCGGTCGCTAGTCGCACGAGCTCGGCAACCGCGTCAGCCGGCGCGGAGTTCGGGATGCCGACGGCTAAGTGGGTACCGCTGCTCGGATGTTCGCCGTTTTTGGCCGAGTGAGTGCTGGCACTCCGGCGAAGCGAAACGGGGCCGATTCGGGCACGATATCGGCGTATTTCGACGTGCTCGCCGGCGACCGTCGCACGAGTACGGCAAAGCGCGTCTGCCGGGGCGAGGTTTGCGATGCCGACGAAAAAGTGGGAAGCGCCGCTCGGATCTTCGCCGTTTTTGCAGGAGTGAGTGGCGGCCCTCCTGCGAGACCAAGAAGCATCGACTCGCGCACGATATCGGTGTCTTTCAACGTGCCCGCCGGCCACCGCCGCACGAGTACGGCAAACCGCGTATGCCGGGGCGGGGTTGGCGACGCCGACGCAAAAGTGGGAACCGCCACTAGGATGTTCGCCGTTTTTGGCAGAGTGAGTGCTGGCACTCCGGCGAAGCGAAAGAGCGCGAATGCGCCCACGAAAGTGGCGTGTTTGGACGTGCTTGACGACGACCACCGCAGGAAAACGAAAAACCACGTCAGCCGGGGCGAGCGACCCATGGCGGTCTGGGTGCTTATCGCTGCTATTATAGGGGCACCCCGGCAGACGCAAAAAAAAAAAAATTTTTTTTCGACATTCTTTCTTGCTCGTCGACCTCGGGTGACCCAGGTCGCAGTGGGAGCCGCGCACGAAAGCGGCGTCGCGAGACGGCTTCGCGGTCGCTAGTCGCACGAGCTCGGCAACCGCGTCTGCCGGGGCGGAGTTCGGGACGCCGACGGCTAAGTGGGAACCGCCGCTCGGATGTTCGCCGTTTGTGGCCGAGTGAGTGCTGGCACTCCGGCGAAGCCAAACGGGGCCGATTCCGGCACGATATCGGCGTCTTTCTACGTGCTCGCCGGCGACCGTCGCACGAGTACGGCAAAGTGCGTCTGCCGGGGCGGGGTTTGCGACGCGTACGCAATAGTGAGAACCGTCGCTCGGATGTTCGTCGTCTTTCGCCGAGCCAGTGCTGGCACTCCGGCGAAGCCGAACGGAGCCGATTCGGGCACGATATCGGCGTCTTTCCACGTGCTCGCCGGCGACCGTCGCACGAGTACGGTAAACCGCGTCAGCCGGGGCGGAGTTCGGGACGCCGATGCGAAAGTGGGAAGCGCCGCTCGGATCTTCGCCGTTTTTGGAGGAGTCAGTGGCGGCACTCCGGTGAAGCCAAGGTGCGCCAATTCGCGCACGATATCGGCGTCTTTCGACGTGCCCGCCGGCCACCGTCGCACGAGTACGGCAAACCTCGTCTGCCGGGGCGGGGTTTGCGACGCCGACGCAAAAGTGGGAACCGCCGCTCGGATGTTCGCCGTTTTTGGCAGAGTGAGTGCTGGCACTCCGGCGAAGCGAAAGAGCGTGAATGCGCCCACGAAAGTAGCGTATTTGGACGTGCTTGACGGCGACCGCCGCAGGAGTACGAAAAACCACGTCAGCCGGGGCGAGCGACCCACGGCGGTCTGGGTGCTTATCGCTGCTATTATAGGGGCACCCCGGCAGACGCAGAAAGAAAAAAAAAAAAATGGGGACATGGCGTGCGTCACCGTGCGGCTTCGCAGCGTTGCCGAAGTCGCCGAGCCCTTCGACTGAGCCGAACGGCGGACAGGGAACGTTGGTCGGCCGTTCTAACCTGTCGGTGCCACGCCGAGACGTCGTTAAGGAAAACCGCGTCGTGGGCCTCTACGACGCCGTCGAGTCGTTGTACGTTTGGTGTCCAGCGTGTCGGCGGCGAGTAGCGGACACGTCGTTCACGACTTCGGTCTTTCGCAGTCGACGCGAACTTGCGGAGAGTCGTGGTGCCTCACGTTTTCGGCAGAAACCGCGGCGGAATTTTCCCGTGCGTGCGCGCACGACCTCGGTGCTGTGCCGTCAGCGTAGTGTTGCACAAACTCGTGGCCTACCCAAGGTGCGGTACGTTTGCGGCCGTATCCTCGGTGGGAATTTCGTGAGTAGGGTCGCAAATTCTACGACCTCGGCGGGTTTGAGAGCGACGTAGACTTGTGGCACGCTCAACGTGCCACACGTTTCGGGGCACACCCGCGGTGAAATTTTCTCGAGTACGCTCGTATTAGTGCCCAAGGAGGTCTGGGTACTTATCGCTGCTATTATGTGGGGGTTCTCGTGAGCGGCGTACGCGAAAGCGACCGGGTGTCTGATATGCGGCGGGCTTCGGCCTCGTCAAGCGTGTCCTCGGGTCTGCTCCAGGGGAATCCACGGCAGTCGTCTGCAGCCTCATCCGCTTGATGCGTTAGGGGCTGGTTGTCGGACGGTGCCGTTTTACCACGATATCGAGGTGTGTTCCGTGTCGTCCTCGGGCGATTCAGATGCGAAAGCGCCGAAGACGCGGGCGTGACCCGTCGTCTGGCGGCTTTGCAGTCTCGGCTCCGTTGCTAGTTCCGGCCGGTCCACCGACAGTGCAGCGGGCTTGGGCAACCCGCACGGCGCGACCGAGTCGATGCAACGAAAAAGAGCGAGCATGAACGTGCTTCTTGCCGCACGGCTCCCACTCGTCTTTCGGGAAGGTTGTGCCGTAGCGAGCTCGAACGCCGTCATCTCGGAGTGCAAAATAAGCGTGTTGGGGCGCCTGAAGGTGGCCTCCGCCGCACACAGACTGCGTCCGGCCCGCCGAAGGCGAGGACGGACGCGCAGTCGAACGATTACCTGGTTGATCCTGCCAGTAATCATATGCTTGTCTCAAAGATTAAGCCATGCATGTCTAAGTACATGCCGAAATAAGGCGAAACCGCGAATGGCTCATTAAATCAGTTATGGTTCCTTAGATCGTTTCTTCCTACTTGGATAACTGTGGCAATTCTAGAGCTAATACATGCAGTGAGCCTGGAGCCCTTTGGGTAACGGGTGCTTTTATTAGACCAAGATCGATCGGGTTTCGGCCCGTATTGTGTGGTGACTCTGGATAACTTTGTGCTGATCGCATGGCCACGAGCCGGCGACGTTTCTTTCAAGTGTCTGCCTTATCAACTTTCGATGGTAGGTTACTTGCTTACCATGGTTGTTACGGGTAACGGAGAATCAGGGTTCGATTCCGGAGAGGGAGCCTGAGAAACGGCTACCACATCCAAGGAAGGCAGCAGGCGCGCAAATTACCCACTCCCGGCACGGGGAGGTAGTGACGAAAAATAACAATACGGGACTCTTTTGAGGCCCCGTAATTGAAATGAGTACACTCTAAATCCTTTAACGAGGATCAATTGGAGGGCAAGTCTGGTGCCAGCAGCCGCGGTAATTCCAGCTCCAATAGCGTATACTAAAGCTGCTGCGGTTAAAAAGCTCGTAGTTGGATCTCAGTTCCAGACGAGTAGTGCATCTACCCGATGCGACGGCTCGGACTGAACATCATGCCGGTTCTTTCTTGGTGCACTTCATTGTGTGCCTCGAGATGGCCGGTGCTTTTACTTTGAAAAAATTAGAGTGCTCAACGCAGGCGAGTCGCCTGAATAAACTTGCATGGAATAATAGAACAAGACCTCGTTTCTGTTCTGTTGGTTTTTGGAATACGAGGTAATGATTAAGAGGGACGGACGGGGGCATTCGTATTGCGGCGCTAGAGGTGAAATTCTTGGACCGTCGCAAGACGAACTACTGCGAAAGCATTTGCCAAGAATGTTTTCATTGATCAAGAACGAAAGTCAGAGGTTCGAAGGCGATCAGATACCGCCCTAGTTCTGACCATAAACGATGCCAACCAGCGATCCGCCTGAGTTACTCAAATGACTCGGCGGGCAGCTTCCGGGAAACCAAAGTATTTGGGTTCCGGGGGAAGTATGGTTGCAAAGCTGAAACTTAAAGGAATTGACGGAAGGGCACCACCAGGAGTGGAGCCTGCGGCTTAATTTGACTCAACACGGGAAAACTTACCCGGCCCGGACACTGGGAGGATTGACAGATTGAGAGCTCTTTCTTGATTCGGTGGATGGTGGTGCATGGCCGTTCTTAGTTGGTGGAGCGATTTGTCTGGTTAATTCCGATAACGAACGAGACTCTAGCCTATTAAATAGGTGCGGGGTTCCCAGCACCTTACAACCTTCTTAGAGGGACAAGCGGCTCCTAGCCGCACGAAACAGAGCAATAACAGGTCTGTGATGCCCTTAGATGTCCGGGGCCGCACGCGCGCTACACTGAAGGAAGCAGCGTGTCTTTATCCCTGTCTGAAAAGACTGGGTAACCCGTGGAACTTCTTTCGTGATTGGGATAGGGGCTTGCAATTGTTCCCCTTGAACGAGGAATTCCCAGTAAGCGCGAGTCATAAGCTCGCGTTGATTACGTCCCTGCCCTTTGTACACACCGCCCGTCGCTACTACCGATTGAATGATTTAGTGAGGTCTTCGGACCGATGTCCGGCGCGGCCTTTCGGTTGCGCCGGTCTGTTGGAAAGATGACCAAACTTGATCATTTAGAGGAAGTAAAAGTCGTAACAAGGTTTCCGTAGGTGAACCTGCGGAAGGATCATTAACGGATTGTGAAGGGTGAGCGCCTCAGCTGCGTCTGCGCCCGACACTTTCTGCCGCTGACCCCGTTTGGACGCGGGGTCGGCTTTTCCCCACGGGGCTGCCTGAATGTGGAGCGGCACCCCGTGACAAATTGTTGCGCCCAGCGGACGCCAACACCGCGACCTTGGACGGTCGGCCAGGTGGCGGACGCGGGTACAAACGGCGCAACGCACTCATAGGTCGGCTTTCGACCCGCCACTGCACCGTGGCTCGAAGCGCTCGAAATGCGCGACCCGACCGCTGCGGGACCGCCTAGTACTGTAAACAGGAGCGGCGGAGCGCGAACGGCGAGTCGTGGTTACGTCGGTAGAAGGCGAGGCTGCGCGTTCCCGAAACGCCAGCCGAGTGCCCTCCCGACCGTTCGAGCGTGCAAGAACGAGACCCGACAATCGCGCGGCGACTGCCAAGTACGAGAGGAACGGCACAAGCGTCGGCGGTCGGTCAAGGAACTGGCGATGTGACGGGTCCGCTGTGCACCAGTGCATACCGTCCCGCCGTCCGCGGCAAGCGCCTCCGCGTCCTCGGGTGACGGAGGCTGCCGGTCGGTTCTTGCAGGCGAGGGATCTCGCTGGCACCGGTTCGCGTTGACGCGCGGCCGGTCATGGCACGGCGATGCGACGGCCGAGGTGCGCAGTACTCGATGGAGGAACCGCACGCTCCGATGACCGTCCCGCCCTCCGCGGCGTATGCGTACCGACCGTAATGGTTGCAGCAGCGCCGGCCGGCTTTTGAATTCGCCACACGAAACACGGTGCGAGATCGCGGTTAGGGGAGCGTCGACGTTGCCAGGCGTTTTGCTTGCTGCCGAGGGAAAGGCGGCACGGCCACGTCGCGCTCGTCGCGATTAGCGGGTCTGCGCGCTTTGGGAAGGTGCCGCAACGACTTGCCGAAAGAGGAAGCACGGAAGAACGAGGGACTTGGACGTCCCGACAATTGAACGCACTTGCGGCCAGGCCCTTGCTGGCTTCGTTCTTCCGCCTCGAGTAGGCTCGTACGCGGCTCCGGCGCCGAAAGTGGTCCTTGGCACCGACTTCGGTGGACGTGGGAAGTGCCGCGCAAGTACGGCGCGCCTGGCTCCACCTGTT
>NW_027464949.1:15000-27500 GCF_043290135.1 Rhipicephalus microplus
CCGGCTGACGCGGTTTTCGTTTTTCCGTGCCGCCCCGGCTGACGCAGTTTTTGCGCCGCCCCGGCTGACGCGGTTTTTGCGCCGCCCCGGCTGACGCGGTTTTCGCGCCGCCCCGGCTGACGCGGTTTTCGCGCCGCCCCGGCTGACGCGGTTCGGACTTTGCACTTTTTGGCTCACCCCGGCTGGCGGCCCACTCACTCGATCGCCAGGTCTGTTTGCCCCGGTGGTTCCACCGCCAGGCTTAAGCGCGAACTTTTTTTGTTTGTTTTCTTTTGATTAAGCGCAAGCTTTTTTCTTTGTTTTCTTTTGATTAAGCGCGGGCTTTTTTCTTTGTTTTTTTTTTATTTCGCCCCGGCAGACGCGGTTTTTGCGCCGCCCCGGCTGACGCGGTTTTTGCCGCCCCGGCTGACGCAGTTCGGACTTAGCACTTTTCGGCTGTGCCTGGCTGGCGGCCCACTCACTCGATCGCCATGTCTGTTTGCCACAGTTTTCCCGGTGGTGCCGCACCCGGGCTCGCCCCGGCTGACGCAGTTTTCGCGCCGCCCCGGCTGACGCGGTTTCGTGCCGCCCCGGCAGACGCGGTTTTCGCGCCGCCCCGGCTGACGCGGTTTCGTGCCGCCCCGGCAGACGCAGTTCGGACTTAGCACTTTTCGGCTGTGCCTGGCTGGCGGCCCACTCACTCGATCGCCATGTCTGTTTGCCACAGTTTTCCCGGTGGTGCCGCACCCGGGCTCGCCCCGGCTGACGCAGTTTTCGCGCCGCCCCGGCTGACGCGGTTTCGTGCCGCCCCGGCAGACGCGGTTTTCGCGCCGCCCCGGCTGACGCGGTTTCGTGCCGCCCCGGCAGACGCAGTTCGGACTTAGCACTTTTCGGCTGTGCCTGGCTGGCGGCCCACTCACTCGATCGCCATGTCTGTTTGCCACAGTTTTCCCGGTGGTGCCGCACCCGGGCTCGCCCCGGCTGACGCAGTTTTCGCGCCGCCCCGGCTGACGCGGTTTCGTGCCGCCCCGGCAGACGCGGTTTTCGCGCCGCCCCGGCTGACGCGGTTTCGTGCCGCCCCGGCAGACGCAGTTCGGACTTAGCACTTTTCGGCTGTGCCTGGCTGGCGGCCCACTCACTCGATCGCCATGTCTGTTTGCCACAGTTTTCCCGGTGGTGCCGCACCCGGGCTCGCCCCGGCAGACGCGTTTTTTTTTTTCTTTCGCCCCGGCTGACGCAGTTTTCGCGCCGCCCCGGCTGACGCGGTTTCGTGCCGCCCCGGCAGACGCGGTTTTTTGCGCCGCCCCGGCTGACGCGGTTTTTGCCGCCCCGGCTGACGCAGTTCGGACTTAGCACTTTTCGGCTGTGCCTGGCTGGCGGCCCACTCACTCGATCGCCATGTCTGTTTGCCACAGTTTTCCCGGTGGTGCCGCACCCGGGCTCGCCCCGGCTGACGCAGTTTTCGCGCCGCCCCGGCTGACGCGGTTTCGTGCCGCCCCGGCAGACGCGGTTTTCGCGCCGCCCCGGCTGACGCGGTTTCGTGCCGCCCCGGCAGACGCAGTTCGGACTTAGCACTTTTCGGCTGTGCCTGGCTGGCGGCCCACTCACTCGATCGCCATGTCTGTTTGCCACAGTTTTCCCGGTGGTGCCGCACCCGGGCTCGCCCCGGCTGACGCAGTTTTCGCGCCGCCCCGGCTGACGCGGTTTCGTGCCGCCCCGGCAGACGCGGTTTTCGCGCCGCCCCGGCTGACGCGGTTTCGTGCCGCCCCGGCAGACGCAGTTCGGACTTAGCACTTTTCGGCTGTGCCTGGCTGGCGGCCCACTCACTCGATCGCCATGTCTGTTTGCCACAGTTTTCCCGGTGGTGCCGCACCCGGGCTCGCCCCGGCAGACGCGTTTTTTTTTTCTTTCGCCCCGGCTGACGCAGTTTTCGCGCCGCCCCGGCTGACGCGGTTTCGTGCCGCCCCGGCAGACGCGGTTTTTTTGCGCCGCCCCGGCTGACGCGGTTTTTGCCGCCCCGGCTGACGCAGTTCGGACTTGGCACTTTTTGGCTGAGCCTGGCTGGTGGCCCACTCACTCGATCGCCATGTCTGTTAGCCACAGTTTTCCCGGTGGTGCCGCACCCGGGCTCGCCCCGGCTGACGCAGTTTTCGCGCCGCCCCGGCAGACGCGGTTTTCGCGCCGCCCCGGCTGACGCGGTTTTTGCCGCCCCGGCTGACGCAGTTCGGACTTGGCACTTTTTGGGCTGAGCCTGGCTGGCGGCCCACTCACTCGATCGCCATGTCTGTTTGCCACAGTCTTCCCGGTGGTGCCGCACCCGGGCTCGCCCCGGCAGACGCGTTTTTTTTTTCTTTCGCCCCGGCAGACGTGGTTCCCCCCCCCCCCCCCTTTTCGCTCGCCCCGGCTGACGAGGTTTTCGCGCCGCCCCGGCTGACGCAGTTTTCGCGCCGCCCCGGCTGACGCGGTTTCGTGCCGCCCCGGCTGACGCGGTTTTCGCGCCGCCCCGGCTGACGCGGTTTTTGCGTCGCCCCGGCTGACACGGTTCGGACTTTGCACTTTTCGGCTGTGCCTGGCTGGCGGCCCACTCACTCGATCGCCATGTCTGTTTGCCACAGTTTTCCCGGTGGTGCCGCACCCGGGCTTGCCCCGGCAGACGCGTTTTTTTTTTTCTTTTCGCCCCGGCTGACGCAGTTTTCGCCCCGCCCCGGCTGACGCGGTTTCGTGCCGCCCCGGCAGACGCGGTTTTTTGCGCCGCCCCGGCTGACGCGGTTTTTGCCGCCCCGGCTGACGCAGTTCGGACTTTGCACTTTTTGGCTGAGCCTGGCTGGCGGCCCACTCACTCGATCGCCATGTCTGTTTGCCACAGTTTTCCCGGTGGTGCCGCACCCGGGCTCGCCCCGGCAGACGCGTTTTTTTTTTTCCTTCGCCCCGGCAGACGTGGTTCCCCCCCCCCCTCCGTCTTTCTTTTTGTTTTTTTTTTCGCCGCGGCTGAAGTGGATTTTTCGGTGCCTCGACGCCCCGGTAGTCGCGGTTTTTCCGTTTCCGCACGGCCCCGGCTGACGCTGCTCGGTCACAGTCGCCTTTTGTGAGGATTGCAGACTTCTTGAGCGCGGGTGTTTTTTTTTTGTTGTTGTTGTTGTTTTATTACGCATTCGCTCCAGCAGACGCTGTTTAGACTTTTTGTTTCCTCTTTTATCCTGCGACGAGGTGACGAGGTTTATTCGGTGCCCCGCCGCCCCGGCTGAAGTGATTTTTCCTGTCCCGTGCCGCCCCGGCTGACGCGGTTGGGACTTCACGTTTGTTCGGCCGCCACGGGTTTTGGCGCACTCGCTCGGTTGCTTGTTGTTGCCACTTGTTGCGAACCCAGGTTTCTTGAGCGAGCGCGGGCGTTTTTTCTTCCTTTCTTTCTTTGTTCTATGTGTTAGCGAATCGGCCTTTAATATCACACGAGGACTCACAACCAACAATTTTCAGTTTGAAGTGTAAAAAATCTGCAGGTGTTGACGTAACTGACTTGCCCCGTACCCTTGAGTACATCCATGAAGTTCTCGTAGTACTACTAAATCGCATTATTCCAAGTGGAGAAATTCCCATAAACTTGCAAACCTCTACACGAAAATCGGTGCGCGTGATAAAGTTGAAAATTATCGTCCGATATCAAATGTGCCTTCTATAACACAAATTCTAGGAAAAAAAAAAAAAAAACACTTGTTCGCCGTTTTCTGCGCCGTGACTGGCAGCACTCCGGCGAAGCGAAACGGGGTCGATTCGAGCACGATATCGGCGTCTTTCGACGTGCTCGCCGGCGACCGTCGCACGAGTACGTCGCACGAGCGCGTCTGCCGGGGCGCCGTTTGCGAAGCCGACGCAAAAGTGGGAACCGCCGCTCGGATGATCGCCGCTTTCGGCAGAGTGAGTGTTGGCACTCCGGGGAAGCGAAACAGCGTGAATGCGCCCACGAAATCGGCGTATTTTGAAGTGCCCGCCGGCGACCGTCGCACGAGTACGGTAAACCGCGTCAGCCGGGGCGTAGTTCGGGACGCCGACGAAAAAGTGGGAAGCGCAACTCGGATCTTCGCCGTTTTTGCAGGAGTGAGTGGCGGCCCTCCTGCGAGACCAAGAAGCATCGATTCGTGCACGAATTCGGCGCCTTTCGACGTGATCGCCGGCGACCGTCGCTCGAGTAGGGCAAACCGCGTCTGCCGGGGCGGGCTTCGGGACGCCGATGCGAAAGTGGGAAACGCTGCTCGGATGTTCGCCGTTTTTGGCCGAGTGAGTGCTGGCACTCGGGCGAAGCCAAACGGGGCCGATTACGGCACGATATCGGCGTCTTTCGACGTGCCCGGCGGCGACCGTCGCACGAGTACGGTAAACCGCGTCAGCCCGGGCGGAGTTCGGGACGCCGATGCGAAAGTGGAGAACGCCGCTCGGATCTTCGCCGTTTTTGGAGGAGTGAGTGGCGGCACTCCGGAGAAGCCAAGGAGCGCCAATTAGCGCACGATATCGGCGTCTTTCGACGCGCTCGCCGGCGACCGTCGAACGAGTAGGGCAAACCGCGTCTGCCGGGGCGGGGTTTACGACGCCGACGCAAAAGTGGGAACCGCCGCTCGGATGTTGGCCGTTTTTGGCAGAGTGAGTGCTGGCACACCGGCGACGCGAAAGAGCGCGAAAGCGCCCACGAAAGTGGCGTATTTGGACGTGCTTGACGGCGACCGCTGCAGGAGTACGAAAAACCACGTCAGCCGGGGCGAGCGACCCACGGCGGTCTGGGTGCTTATCGCTGCTATTATAGGGGCACCCCGGCAGACGCAGAAAAAAAAAATTTTTTTTCGACCTTCTTTTTTGCTGGTCGAGCTCGGGTAACCCAGGTCGCAATGGGAGCCGCGCACGAAAGCGGCGTCGCGAGACGCGTTCGCGGTCGCTAGTCGCACGAGCTCGGCAACCGCGTCAGCCGGCGCGGAGTTCGGGATGCCGACGGCTAAGTGGGTACCGCTGCTCGGATGTTCGCCGTTTTTGGCCGAGTGAGTGCTGGCACTCCGGCGAAGCGAAACGGGGCCGATTCGGGCACGATATCGGCGTATTTCGACGTGCTCGCCGGCGACCGTCGCACGAGTACGGCAAAGCGCGTCTGCCGGGGCGAGGTTTGCGATGCCGACGAAAAAGTGGGAAGCGCCGCTCGGATCTTCGCCGTTTTTGCAGGAGTGAGTGGCGGCCCTCCTGCGAGACCAAGAAGCATCGACTCGCGCACGATATCGGTGTCTTTCGACGTGCCCGCCGGCCACCGCCGCACGAGTACGGCAAACCGCGTATGCCGGGGCGGGGTTGGCGACGCCGACGCAAAAGTGGGAACCGCCACTAGGATGTTCGCCGTTTTTGGCAGAGTGAGTGCTGGCACTCCGGCGAAGCGAAAGAGCGCGAATGCGCCCACGAAAGTGGCGTGTTTGGACGTGCTTGACGACGACCACCGCAGGAAAACGAAAAACCACGTCAGCCGGGGCGAGCGACCCATGGCGGTCTGGGTGCTTATCGCTGCTATTATAGGGGCACCCCGGCAGACGCAAAAAAAAAAAAAATTTTTTTTCGACATTCTTTCTTGCTCGTCGACCTCGGGTGACCCAGGTCGCAGTGGGAGCCGCGCACGAAAGCGGCGTCGCGAGACGGCTTCGCGGTCGCTAGTCGCACGAGCTCGGCAACCGCGTCTGCCGGGGCGGAGTTCGGGACGCCGACGGCTAAGTGGGAACCGCCGCTCGGATGTTCGCCGTTTGTGGCCGAGTGAGTGCTGGCACTCCGGCGAAGCCAAACGGGGCCGATTCCGGCACGATATCGGCGTCTTTCTACGTGCTCGCCGGCGACCGTCGCACGAGTACGGCAAAGTGCGTCTGCCGGGGCGGGGTTTGCGACGCGTACGCAATAGTGAGAACCGTCGCTCGGATGTTCGTCGTCTTTCGCCGAGCCAGTGCTGGCACTCCGGCGAAGCCGAACGGAGCCGATTCGGGCACGATATCGGCGTCTTTCCACGTGCTCGCCGGCGACCGTCGCACGAGTACGGTAAACCGCGTCAGCCGGGGCGGAGTTCGGGACGCCGATGCGAAAGTGGGAAGCGCCGCTCGGATCTTCGCCGTTTTTGGAGGAGTCAGTGGCGGCACTCCGGTGAAGCCAAGGTGCGCCAATTCGCGCACGATATCGGCGTCTTTCGACGTGCCCGCCGGCCACCGTCGCACGAGTACGGCAAACCTCGTCTGCCGGGGCGGGGTTTGCGACGCCGACGCAAAAGTGGGAACCGCCGCTCGGATGTTCGCCGTTTTTGGCAGAGTGAGTGCTGGCACTCCGGCGAAGCGAAAGAGCGTGAATGCGCCCACGAAAGTAGCGTATTTGGACGTGCTTGACGGCGACCGCCGCAGGAGTACGAAAAACCACGTCAGCCGGGGCGAGCGACCCACGGCGGTCTGGGTGCTTATCGCTGCTATTATAGGGGCACCCCGGCAGACGCAGAAAGAAAAAAAAAAAAATGGGGACATGGCGTGCGTCACCGTGCGGCTTCGCAGCGTTGCCGAAGTCGCCGAGCCCTTCGACTGAGCCGAACGGCGGACAGGGAACGTTGGTCGGCCGTTCTAACCTGTCGGTGCCACGCCGAGACGTCGTTAAGGAAAACCGCGTCGTGGGCCTCTACGACGCCGTCGAGTCGTTGTACGTTTGGTGTCCAGCGTGTCGGCGGCGAGTAGCGGACACGTCGTTCACGACTTCGGTCTTTCGCAGTCGACGCGAACTTGCGGAGAGTCGTGGTGCCTCACGTTTTCGGCAGAAACCGCGGCGGAATTTTCCCGTGCGTGCGCGCACGACCTCGGTGCTGTGCCGTCAGCGTAGTGTTGCACAAACTCGTGGCCTACCCAAGGTGCGGTACGTTTGCGGCCGTATCCTCGGTGGGAATTTCGTGAGTAGGGTCGCAAATTCTACGACCTCGGCGGGTTTGAGAGCGACGTAGACTTGTGGCACGCTCAACGTGCCACACGTTTCGGGGCACACCCGCGGTGAAATTTTCTCGAGTACGCTCGTATTAGTGCCCAAGGAGGTCTGGGTACTTATCGCTGCTATTATGTGGGGGTTCTCGTGAGCGGCGTACGCGAAAGCGACCGGGTGTCTGATATGCGGCGGGCTTCGGCCTCGTCAAGCGTGTCCTCGGGTCTGCTCCAGGGGAATCCACGGCAGTCGTCTGCAGCCTCATCCGCTTGATGCGTTAGGGGCTGGTTGTCGGACGGTGCCGTTTTACCACGATATCGAGGTGTGTTCCGTGTCGTCCTCGGGCGATTCAGATGCGAAAGCGCCGAAGACGCGGGCGTGACCCGTCGTCTGGCGGCTTTGCAGTCTCGGCTCCGTTGCTAGTTCCGGCCGGTCCACCGACAGTGCAGCGGGCTTGGGCAACCCGCACGGCGCGACCGAGTCGATGCAACGAAAAAGAGCGAGCATGAACGTGCTTCTTGCCGCACGGCTCCCACTCGTCTTTCGGGAAGGTTGTGCCGTAGCGAGCTCGAACGCCGTCATCTCGGAGTGCAAAATAAGCGTGTTGGGGCGCCTGAAGGTGGCCTCCGCCGCACACAGACTGCGTCCGGCCCGCCGAAGGCGAGGACGGACGCGCAGTCGAACGATTACCTGGTTGATCCTGCCAGTAATCATATGCTTGTCTCAAAGATTAAGCCATGCATGTCTAAGTACATGCCGAAATAAGGCGAAACCGCGAATGGCTCATTAAATCAGTTATGGTTCCTTAGATCGTTTCTTCCTACTTGGATAACTGTGGCAATTCTAGAGCTAATACATGCAGTGAGCCTGGAGCCCTTTGGGTAACGGGTGCTTTTATTAGACCAAGATCGATCGGGTTTCGGCCCGTATTGTGTGGTGACTCTGGATAACTTTGTGCTGATCGCATGGCCACGAGCCGGCGACGTTTCTTTCAAGTGTCTGCCTTATCAACTTTCGATGGTAGGTTACTTGCTTACCATGGTTGTTACGGGTAACGGAGAATCAGGGTTCGATTCCGGAGAGGGAGCCTGAGAAACGGCTACCACATCCAAGGAAGGCAGCAGGCGCGCAAATTACCCACTCCCGGCACGGGGAGGTAGTGACGAAAAATAACAATACGGGACTCTTTTGAGGCCCCGTAATTGAAATGAGTACACTCTAAATCCTTTAACGAGGATCAATTGGAGGGCAAGTCTGGTGCCAGCAGCCGCGGTAATTCCAGCTCCAATAGCGTATACTAAAGCTGCTGCGGTTAAAAAGCTCGTAGTTGGATCTCAGTTCCAGACGAGTAGTGCATCTACCCGATGCGACGGCTCGGACTGAACATCATGCCGGTTCTTTCTTGGTGCACTTCATTGTGTGCCTCGAGATGGCCGGTGCTTTTACTTTGAAAAAATTAGAGTGCTCAACGCAGGCGAGTCGCCTGAATAAACTTGCATGGAATAATAGAACAAGACCTCGTTTCTGTTCTGTTGGTTTTTGGAATACGAGGTAATGATTAAGAGGGACGGACGGGGGCATTCGTATTGCGGCGCTAGAGGTGAAATTCTTGGACCGTCGCAAGACGAACTACTGCGAAAGCATTTGCCAAGAATGTTTTCATTGATCAAGAACGAAAGTCAGAGGTTCGAAGGCGATCAGATACCGCCCTAGTTCTGACCATAAACGATGCCAACCAGCGATCCGCCTGAGTTACTCAAATGACTCGGCGGGCAGCTTCCGGGAAACCAAAGTATTTGGGTTCCGGGGGAAGTATGGTTGCAAAGCTGAAACTTAAAGGAATTGACGGAAGGGCACCACCAGGAGTGGAGCCTGCGGCTTAATTTGACTCAACACGGGAAAACTTACCCGGCCCGGACACTGGGAGGATTGACAGATTGAGAGCTCTTTCTTGATTCGGTGGATGGTGGTGCATGGCCGTTCTTAGTTGGTGGAGCGATTTGTCTGGTTAATTCCGATAACGAACGAGACTCTAGCCTATTAAATAGGTGCGGGGTTCCCAGCACCTTACAACCTTCTTAGAGGGACAAGCGGCTCCTAGCCGCACGAAACAGAGCAATAACAGGTCTGTGATGCCCTTAGATGTCCGGGGCCGCACGCGCGCTACACTGAAGGAAGCAGCGTGTCTTTATCCCTGTCTGAAAAGACTGGGTAACCCGTGGAACTTCTTTCGTGATTGGGATAGGGGCTTGCAATTGTTCCCCTTGAACGAGGAATTCCCAGTAAGCGCGAGTCATAAGCTCGCGTTGATTACGTCCCTGCCCTTTGTACACACCGCCCGTCGCTACTACCGATTGAATGATTTAGTGAGGTCTTCGGACCGATGTCCGGCGCGGCCTTTCGGTTGCGCCGGTCTGTTGGAAAGATGACCAAACTTGATCATTTAGAGGAAGTAAAAGTCGTAACAAGGTTTCCGTAGGTGAACCTGCGGAAGGATCATTAACGGATTGTGAAGGGTGAGCGCCTCAGCTGCGTCTGCGCCCGACACTTTCTGCCGCTGACCCCGTTTGGACGCGGGGTCGGCTTTTCCCCACGGGGCTGCCTGAATGTGGAGCGGCACCCCGTGACAAATTGTTGCGCCCAGCGGACGCCAACACCGCGACCTTGGACGGTCGGCCAGGTGGCGGACGCGGGTACAAACGGCGCAACGCACTCATAGGTCGGCTTTCGACCCGCCACTGCACCGTGGCTCGAAGCGCTCGAAATGCGCGACCCGACCGCTGCGGGACCGCCTAGTACTGTAAACAGGAGCGGCGGAGCGCGAACGGCGAGTCGTGGTTACGTCGGTAGAAGGCGAGGCTGCGCGTTCCCGAAACGCCAGCCGAGTGCCCTCCCGACCGTTCGAGCGTGCAAGAACGAGACCCGACAATCGCGCGGCGACTGCCAAGTACGAGAGGAACGGCACAAGCGTCGGCGGTCGGTCAAGGAACTGGCGATGTGACGGGTCCGCTGTGCACCAGTGCATACCGTCCCGCCGTCCGCGGCAAGCGCCTCCGCGTCCTCGGGTGACGGAGGCTGCCGGTCGGTTCTTGCAGGCGAGGGATCTCGCTGGCACCGGTTCGCGTTGACGCGCGGCCGGTCATGGCACGGCGATGCGACGGCCGAGGTGCGCAGTACTCGATGGAGGAACCGCACGCTCCGATGACCGTCCCGCCCTCCGCGGCGTATGCGTACCGACCGTAATGGTTGCAGCAGCGCCGGCCGGCTTTTGAATTCGCCACACGAAACACGGTGCGAGATCGCGGTTAGGGGAGCGTCGACGTTGCCAGGCGTTTTGCTTGCTGCCGAGGGAAAGGCGGCACGGCCACGTCGCGCTCGTCGCGATTAGCGGGTCTGCGCGCTTTGGGAAGGTGCCGCAACGACTTGCCGAAAGAGGAAGCACGGAAGAACGAGGGACTTGGACGTCCCGACAATTGAACGCACTTGCGGCCAGGCCCTTGCTGGCTTCGTTCTTCCGCCTCGAGTAGGCTCGTACGCGGCTCCGGCGCCGAAAGTGGTCCTTGGCACCGACTTCGGTGGACGTGGGAAGTGCCGCGCAAGTACGGCGCGCCTGGCTCCACCTGTTGGCTAAAGTAGGCAGCCGGATCGGCATTTTGGTGTGCGGTGGCAAACCGTGGATGCGAAAAAAGCTTGTGCGATTTCGTGGAACAAAAAGCGGGGGTCCCCCTTTTTATGCGGAGGAGACCGACCCGCCTGCCGTGGTGAACCGCGACGCCACGGTAAAAACGGGAGAGGCTTGTCGATGGGACCGTGCATCCCGCGCTCCACGGAGGCCGGGAGGCGGCCGCCCGAGGAAATGTGTAGCCGTCGAGGCCCGCATCTGCGTGCACTCTTATCCAAATGGGTGTACCGCAGGCATTTTCTGGTTAGGCGGGCCAATGAGAGCGAGCACACAACGATACCTACGGGTCCGGCTTGGAGAACCGGCTTCGACGCCTCCCGAGTATTTATAGAGGGGTGGACCACGAAAGCACTCGCAAGTAGCGAAAGCGAAACGCCGTCCGAAACACACCGTTTGCTCGATTTGCGGCAGCCGAAAAAGGCGCGGCAGAGTTTTGGAGTCCAAGCGTGCGCTGAAAAGCGCCCTTCTTGGCCACTGTTTGGCCGAGTGCCAGAAACGTTTGGTTTTGACTGTACGGAATTGAACAAACACTTTTTCACGACTCTAAGCGGTGGATCACTCGGTTCTCGGGTCGATGAAGAACGCAGCCAGCTGCGAGACTTGGTGTGAATTGCAGGACACACTGAGCACTGATTCTTTGAACGCACATTGCGGCCTTGGGTCTTCCCTTGGCTTCGTCTGTCTGAGGGTCGGATCACATATCAAGAGAGCCTTCGGCGCACAAGGGAACGTGAGCCGTCGACTCGTTTTGACCGCGTCGGCAACACGGACAGCACGCTGAACACCTCACAGCGAGCGCCAACAGCGGCCACTCAAGGGCGAGACGGTGGCGACCGTCGTGCCAGAGCCCAACCGAAACGGGGGCGACCGACTGCATTGAGGATGTGGCACCTCGTTGAGACCGCCGCAGGACTTCGAGTCGGAAGGAAGCCTGCAGGGAAAGTGCGGTGGAGGTTGCGTACTCCTCTCTGCGACCGGGCGCGCAAGAGCTGCGAGAGCCACGGACGCGCAACTTTAACGCACGGTAAACACGAGGAGCGAAAGCCGGCCAGCAAAGCTTCTCCAGCCGTGCGCAAAGTGCGCGAGATCGCAGCCTTGCGTTGCGCTTGTTGCCCTCGAAGTAAGCAGGGTGTCCCGTAGACCGGGCGCTCGAACACGCTGCGGGGCCGTGCCTCCTCCAGGCTTTGCCGCGCGAACAGGGAACGTTCGCGCGCAAAGCGCAGGGAGGTGAGGAGGCTGCGCCCGACGTTTGCGGTTCGCTGCGTACGCGGTTGATGCGGAGAGCACGGCGCGACGACTTGCCGCGAAGCGGAAAAAGTCTCCCGCACGAGTTGGCGAAACGTTGGCGAAGCTTAAGGCGTTCTCGTCGTAGTCCGCCGTCGGTCTAAGTGCTTCGCAGTTCCCGTCCCGTTCAAAAAACTGGGCCACTCCAGTTGGGGCGGGGGCGACGCTACACGAGACGATGCCTCTCGCCAGGCTGCGTGGCTGCCCTTGCGGCGGCGGCGACTGGCCTCGGCGGTGTTTGGGCTTTCGACACGGTCGTTTATCACGCAACTGCTCGGACGACGCACGCGCGCAGCGGAATGCCGCTTGCCAGCCTTGTGAAGATGTGACCCTGTACAGGGTTGCGGGCGCACTTGGTAGGGCGTCGTACTCGGTTCGCGATGGGTTTACGAACGTGTCCCGTCACTTCCACGTCACACCGGTTGTGCGCCGCACGCGTGCAGCGGGGAAGCCGATTGCCAGCCTTGTGAAGAAGTGGCCCTGTACAGGGTTGCGGGCGCACTTGGTAGGGCGAGCGCACGCGGTCGTGCAGGAAGTTGATGGAAGCGAATGTATCCGCTGTCGACCTCAGATCAGGCGAGACAACCCGCTGAATTTA
>NW_027464949.1:32500-45000 GCF_043290135.1 Rhipicephalus microplus
CGGTTTTCGTTTTTCCGTGCCGCCCCGGCTGACGCAGTTTTTGCGCCGCCCCGGCTGACGCGGTTTTTGCGCCGCCCCGGCTGACGCGGTTTTCGCGCCGCCCCGGCTGACGCGGTTTTCGCGCCGCCCCGGCTGACGCGGTTTTTGCGTCGCCCCGGCTGACGCGGTTCGGACTTTGCACTTTTTGGCTCACCCCGGCTGG
The DNA here is from genome assembly GCF_043290135.1 of Rhipicephalus microplus. Taxonomy (NCBI): domain Eukaryota; kingdom Metazoa; phylum Arthropoda; class Arachnida; order Ixodida; family Ixodidae; genus Rhipicephalus; species Rhipicephalus microplus. Next base: position 32,703 of record NW_027464949.1, read on the forward strand.
CGGCCCACTCACTCGATCGCCAGGTCTGTTTGCCCCGGTGGTTCCACCGCCAGGCTTAAGCGCGAACTTTTTTTGTTTGTTTTCTTTTGATTAAGCGCAAGCTTTTTTCTTTGTTTTCTTTTGATTAAGCGCGGGCTTTTTTCTTTGTTTTTTTTCTATTTCGCCCCGGCAGACGCGGTTTTTGCGCCGCCCCGGCTGACGCGGTTTTTGCCGCCCCGGCTGACGCAGTTCGGACTTAGCACTTTTCGGCTGTGCCTGGCTGGCGGCCCACTCACTCGATCGCCATGTCTGTTTGCCACAGTTTTCCCGGTGGTGCCGCACCCGGGCTCGCCCCGGCTGACGCAGTTTTCGCGCCGCCCCGGCTGACGCGGTTTCGTGCCGCCCCGGCAGACGCGGTTTTCGCGCCGCCCCGGCTGACGCGGTTTCGTGCCGCCCCGGCAGACGCAGTTCGGACTTAGCACTTTTCGGCTGTGCCTGGCTGGCGGCCCACTCACTCGATCGCCATGTCTGTTTGCCACAGTTTTCCCGGTGGTGCCGCACCCGGGCTCGCCCCGGCAGACGCGTTTTTTTTTTCTTTCGCCCCGGCTGACGCAGTTTTCGCGCCGCCCCGGCTGACGCGGTTTCGTGCCGCCCCGGCAGACGCGGTTTTTTGCGCCGCCCCGGCTGACGCGGTTTTTGCCGCCCCGGCTGACGCAGTTCGGACTTAGCACTTTTCGGCTGTGCCTGGCTGGCGGCCCACTCACTCGATCGCCATGTCTGTTTGCCACAGTTTTCCCGGTGGTGCCGCACCCGGGCTCGCCCCGGCTGACGCAGTTTTCGCGCCGCCCCGGCTGACGCGGTTTCGTGCCGCCCCGGCAGACGCGGTTTTCGCGCCGCCCCGGCTGACGCGGTTTCGTGCCGCCCCGGCAGACGCAGTTCGGACTTAGCACTTTTCGGCTGTGCCTGGCTGGCGGCCCACTCACTCGATCGCCATGTCTGTTTGCCACAGTTTTCCCGGTGGTGCCGCACCCGGGCTCGCCCCGGCTGACGCAGTTTTCGCGCCGCCCCGGCTGACGCGGTTTCGTGCCGCCCCGGCAGACGCGGTTTTCGCGCCGCCCCGGCTGACGCGGTTTCGTGCCGCCCCGGCAGACGCAGTTCGGACTTAGCACTTTTCGGCTGTGCCTGGCTGGCGGCCCACTCACTCAATCGCCATGTCTGTTTGCCACAGTTTTCCCGGTGGTGCCGCACCCGGGCTCGCCCCGGCTGACGCAGTTTTCGCGCCGCCCCGGCTGACGCGGTTTCGTGCCGCCCCGGCAGACGCGGTTTTCGCGCCGCCCCGGCTGACGCGGTTTCGTGCCGCCCCGGCAGACGCAGTTCGGACTTAGCACTTTTCGGCTGTGCCTGGCTGGCGGCCCACTCACTCGATCGCCATGTCTGTTTGCCACAGTTTTCCCGGTGGTGCCGCACCCGGGCTCGCCCCGGCAGACGCGTTTTTTTTTTCTTTCGCCCCGGCTGACGCAGTTTTCGCGCCGCCCCGGCTGACGCGGTTTCGTGCCGCCCCGGCAGACGCGGTTTTTTGCGCCGCCCCGGCTGACGCGGTTTTTGCCGCCCCGGCTGACGCAGTTCGGACTTAGCACTTTTCGGCTGTGCCTGGCTGGCGGCCCACTCACTCGATCGCCATGTCTGTTTGCCACAGTTTTCCCGGTGGTGCCGCACCCGGGCTCGCCCCGGCTGACGCAGTTTTCGCGCCGCCCCGGCTGACGCGGTTTCGTGCCGCCCCGGCAGACGCGGTTTTCGCGCCGCCCCGGCTGACGCGGTTTCGTGCCGCCCCGGCAGACGCAGTTCGGACTTAGCACTTTTCGGCTGTGCCTGGCTGGCGGCCCACTCACTCGATCGCCATGTCTGTTTGCCACAGTTTTCCCGGTGGTGCCGCACCCGGGCTCGCCCCGGCTGACGCAGTTTTCGCGCCGCCCCGGCTGACGCGGTTTCGTGCCGCCCCGGCAGACGCGGTTTTCGCGCCGCCCCGGCTGACGCGGTTTCGTGCCGCCCCGGCAGACGCAGTTCGGACTTAGCACTTTTCGGCTGTGCCTGGCTGGCGGCCCACTCACTCGATCGCCATGTCTGTTTGCCACAGTTTTCCCGGTGGTGCCGCACCCGGGCTCGCCCCGGCAGACGCGTTTTTTTTTTTTCTTTCGCCCCGGCTGACGCAGTTTTCGCGCCGCCCCGGCTGACGCGGTTTCGTGCCGCCCCGGCAGACGCGGTTTTTTGCGCCGCCCCGGCTGACGCGGTTTTTGCCGCCCCGGCTGACGCAGTTCGGACTTAGCACTTTTCGGCTGTGCCTGGCTGGCGGCCCACTCACTCGATCGCCATGTCTGTTTGCCACAGTTTTCCCGGTGGTGCCGCACCCGGGCTCGCCCCGGCTGACGCAGTTTTCGCGCCGCCCCGGCTGACGCGGTTTCGTGCCGCCCCGGCAGACGCGGTTTTCGCGCCGCCCCGGCTGACGCGGTTTCGTGCCGCCCCGGCAGACGCAGTTCGGACTTAGCACTTTTCGGCTGTGCCTGGCTGGCGGCCCACTCACTCGATCGCCATGTCTGTTTGCCACAGTTTTCCCGGTGGTGCCGCACCCGGGCTCGCCCCGGCTGACGCAGTTTTCGCGCCGCCCCGGCTGACGCGGTTTCGTGCCGCCCCGGCAGACGCGGTTTTCGCGCCGCCCCGGCTGACGCGGTTTCGTGCCGCCCCGGCAGACGCAGTTCGGACTTAGCACTTTTCGGCTGTGCCTGGCTGGCGGCCCACTCACTCGATCGCCATGTCTGTTTGCCACAGTTTTCCCGGTGGTGCCGCACCCGGGCTCGCCCCGGCAGACGCGTTTTTTTTTTTCTTTCGCCCCGGCTGACGCAGTTTTCGCGCCGCCCCGGCTGACGCGGTTTCGTGCCGCCCCGGCAGACGCGGTTTTTTTGCGCCGCCCCGGCTGACGCGGTTTTTGCCGCCCCGGCTGACGCAGTTCGGACTTGGCACTTTTTGGCTGAGCCTGGCTGGTGGCCCACTCACTCGATCGCCATGTCTGTTAGCCACAGTTTTCCCGGTGGTGCCGCACCCGGGCTCGCCCCGGCTGACGCAGTTTTCGCGCCGCCCCGGCAGACGCGGTTTTCGCGCCGCCCCGGCTGACGCGGTTTTTGCCGCCCCGGCTGACGCAGTTCGGACTTGGCACTTTTTGGGCTGAGCCTGGCTGGCGGCCCACTCACTCGATCGCCATGTCTGTTTGCCACAGTCTTCCCGGTGGTGCCGCACCCGGGCTCGCCCCGGCAGACGCGTTTTTTTTTTTCTTTCGCCCCGGCAGACGTGGTTCCCCCCCCCCCCTTTTCGCTCGCCCCGGCTGACGAGGTTTTCGCGCCGCCCCGGCTGACGCAGTTTTCGCGCCGCCCCGGCTGACGCGGTTTCGTGCCGCCCCGGCTGACGCGGTTTTCGCGCCGCCCCGGCTGACGCGGTTTTTGCGTCGCCCCGGCTGACACGGTTCGGACTTTGCACTTTTCGGCTGTGCCTGGCTGGCGGCCCACTCACTCGATCGCCATGTCTGTTTGCCACAGTTTTCCCGGTGGTGCCGCACCCGGGCTTGCCCCGGCAGACGCGTTTTTTTTTTTCTTTTCGCCCCGGCTGACGCAGTTTTCGCCCCGCCCCGGCTGACGCGGTTTCGTGCCGCCCCGGCAGACGCGGTTTTTTGCGCCGCCCCGGCTGACGCGGTTTTTGCCGCCCCGGCTGACGCAGTTCGGACTTTGCACTTTTTGGCTGAGCCTGGCTGGCGGCCCACTCACTCGATCGCCATGTCTGTTTGCCACAGTTTTCCCGGTGGTGCCGCACCCGGGCTCGCCCCGGCAGACGCGTTTTTTTTTTTCCTTCGCCCCGGCAGACGTGGTTCCCCCCCCCCCTCCGTCTTTCTTTTTGTTTTTTTTTTTCGCCGCGGCTGAAGTGGATTTTTCGGTGCCTCGACGCCCCGGTAGTCGCGGTTTTTCCGTTTCCGCACGGCCCCGGCTGACGCTGCTCGGTCACAGTCGCCTTTTGTGAGGATTGCAGACTTCTTGAGCGCGGGTGTTTTTTTTTTGTTGTTGTTGTTGTTTTATTACGCATTCGCTCCAGCAGACGCTGTTTAGACTTTTTGTTTCCTCTTTTATCCTGCGACGAGGTGACGAGGTTTATTCGGTGCCCCGCCGCCCCGGCTGAAGTGATTTTTCCTGTCCCGTGCCGCCCCGGCTGACGCGGTTGGGACTTCACGTTTGTTCGGCCGCCACGGGTTTTGGCGCACTCGCTCGGTTGCTTGTTGTTGCCACTTGTTGCGAACCCAGGTTTCTTGAGCGAGCGCGGGCGTTTTTTCTTCCTTTCTTTCTTTGTTCTATGTGTTAGCGAATCGGCCTTTAATATCACACGAGGACTCACAACCAACAATTTTCAGTTTGAAGTGTAAAAAATCTGCAGGTGTTGACGTAACTGACTTGCCCCGTACCCTTGAGTACATCCATGAAGTTCTCGTAGTACTACTAAATCGCATTATTCCAAGTGGAGAAATTCCCATAAACTTGCAAACCTCTACACGAAAATCGGTGCGCGTGATAAAGTTGAAAATTATCGTCCGATATCAAATGTGCCTTCTATAACACAAATTCTAGGAAAAAAAAAAAAAAAACACTTGTTCGCCGTTTTCTGCGCCGTGACTGGCAGCACTCCGGCGAAGCGAAACGGGGTCGATTCGAGCACGATATCGGCGTCTTTCGACGTGCTCGCCGGCGACCGTCGCACGAGTACGTCGCACGAGCGCGTCTGCCGGGGCGCCGTTTGCGAAGCCGACGCAAAAGTGGGAACCGCCGCTCGGATGATCGCCGCTTTCGGCAGAGTGAGTGTTGGCACTCCGGGGAAGCGAAACAGCGTGAATGCGCCCACGAAATCGGCGTATTTTGAAGTGCCCGCCGGCGACCGTCGCACGAGTACGGTAAACCGCGTCAGCCGGGGCGTAGTTCGGGACGCCGACGAAAAAGTGGGAAGCGCAACTCGGATCTTCGCCGTTTTTGCAGGAGTGAGTGGCGGCCCTCCTGCGAGACCAAGAAGCATCGATTCGTGCACGAATTCGGCGCCTTTCGACGTGATCGCCGGCGACCGTCGCTCGAGTAGGGCAAACCGCGTCTGCCGGGGCGGGCTTCGGGACGCCGATGCGAAAGTGGGAAACGCTGCTCGGATGTTCGCCGTTTTTGGCCGAGTGAGTGCTGGCACTCGGGCGAAGCCAAACGGGGCCGATTACGGCACGATATCGGCGTCTTTCGACGTGCCCGGCGGCGACCGTCGCACGAGTACGGTAAACCGCGTCAGCCCGGGCGGAGTTCGGGACGCCGATGCGAAAGTGGAGAACGCCGCTCGGATCTTCGCCGTTTTTGGAGGAGTGAGTGGCGGCACTCCGGAGAAGCCAAGGAGCGCCAATTAGCGCACGATATCGGCGTCTTTCGACGCGCTCGCCGGCGACCGTCGAACGAGTAGGGCAAACCGCGTCTGCCGGGGCGGGGTTTACGACGCCGACGCAAAAGTGGGAACCGCCGCTCGGATGTTGGCCGTTTTTGGCAGAGTGAGTGCTGGCACACCGGCGACGCGAAAGAGCGCGAAAGCGCCCACGAAAGTGGCGTATTTGGACGTGCTTGACGGCGACCGCTGCAGGAGTACGAAAAACCACGTCAGCCGGGGCGAGCGACCCACGGCGGTCTGGGTGCTTATCGCTGCTATTATAGGGGCACCCCGGCAGACGCAGAAAAAAAAAATTTTTTTTCGACCTTCTTTTTTGCTGGTCGAGCTCGGGTAACCCAGGTCGCAATGGGAGCCGCGCACGAAAGCGGCGTCGCGAGACGCGTTCGCGGTCGCTAGTCGCACGAGCTCGGCAACCGCGTCAGCCGGCGCGGAGTTCGGGATGCCGACGGCTAAGTGGGTACCGCTGCTCGGATGTTCGCCGTTTTTGGCCGAGTGAGTGCTGGCACTCCGGCGAAGCGAAACGGGGCCGATTCGGGCACGATATCGGCGTATTTCGACGTGCTCGCCGGCGACCGTCGCACGAGTACGGCAAAGCGCGTCTGCCGGGGCGAGGTTTGCGATGCCGACGAAAAAGTGGGAAGCGCCGCTCGGATCTTCGCCGTTTTTGCAGGAGTGAGTGGCGGCCCTCCTGCGAGACCAAGAAGCATCGACTCGCGCACGATATCGGTGTCTTTCGACGTGCCCGCCGGCCACCGCCGCACGAGTACGGCAAACCGCGTATGCCGGGGCGGGGTTGGCGACGCCGACGCAAAAGTGGGAACCGCCACTAGGATGTTCGCCGTTTTTGGCAGAGTGAGTGCTGGCACTCCGGCGAAGCGAAAGAGCGCGAATGCGCCCACGAAAGTGGCGTGTTTGGACGTGCTTGACGACGACCACCGCAGGAAAACGAAAAACCACGTCAGCCGGGGCGAGCGACCCATGGCGGTCTGGGTGCTTATCGCTGCTATTATAGGGGCACCCCGGCAGACGCAAAAAAAAAAAAAATTTTTTTTCGACATTCTTTCTTGCTCGTCGACCTCGGGTGACCCAGGTCGCAGTGGGAGCCGCGCACGAAAGCGGCGTCGCGAGACGGCTTCGCGGTCGCTAGTCGCACGAGCTCGGCAACCGCGTCTGCCGGGGCGGAGTTCGGGACGCCGACGGCTAAGTGGGAACCGCCGCTCGGATGTTCGCCGTTTGTGGCCGAGTGAGTGCTGGCACTCCGGCGAAGCCAAACGGGGCCGATTCCGGCACGATATCGGCGTCTTTCTACGTGCTCGCCGGCGACCGTCGCACGAGTACGGCAAAGTGCGTCTGCCGGGGCGGGGTTTGCGACGCGTACGCAATAGTGAGAACCGTCGCTCGGATGTTCGTCGTCTTTCGCCGAGCCAGTGCTGGCACTCCGGCGAAGCCGAACGGAGCCGATTCGGGCACGATATCGGCGTCTTTCCACGTGCTCGCCGGCGACCGTCGCACGAGTACGGTAAACCGCGTCAGCCGGGGCGGAGTTCGGGACGCCGATGCGAAAGTGGGAAGCGCCGCTCGGATCTTCGCCGTTTTTGGAGGAGTCAGTGGCGGCACTCCGGTGAAGCCAAGGTGCGCCAATTCGCGCACGATATCGGCGTCTTTCGACGTGCCCGCCGGCCACCGTCGCACGAGTACGGCAAACCTCGTCTGCCGGGGCGGGGTTTGCGACGCCGACGCAAAAGTGGGAACCGCCGCTCGGATGTTCGCCGTTTTTGGCAGAGTGAGTGCTGGCACTCCGGCGAAGCGAAAGAGCGTGAATGCGCCCACGAAAGTAGCGTATTTGGACGTGCTTGACGGCGACCGCCGCAGGAGTACGAAAAACCACGTCAGCCGGGGCGAGCGACCCACGGCGGTCTGGGTGCTTATCGCTGCTATTATAGGGGCACCCCGGCAGACGCAGAAAGAAAAAAAAAAAATGGGGACATGGCGTGCGTCACCGTGCGGCTTCGCAGCGTTGCCGAAGTCGCCGAGCCCTTCGACTGAGCCGAACGGCGGACAGGGAACGTTGGTCGGCCGTTCTAACCTGTCGGTGCCACGCCGAGACGTCGTTAAGGAAAACCGCGTCGTGGGCCTCTACGACGCCGTCGAGTCGTTGTACGTTTGGTGTCCAGCGTGTCGGCGGCGAGTAGCGGACACGTCGTTCACGACTTCGGTCTTTCGCAGTCGACGCGAACTTGCGGAGAGTCGTGGTGCCTCACGTTTTCGGCAGAAACCGCGGCGGAATTTTCCCGTGCGTGCGCGCACGACCTCGGTGCTGTGCCGTCAGCGTAGTGTTGCACAAACTCGTGGCCTACCCAAGGTGCGGTACGTTTGCGGCCGTATCCTCGGTGGGAATTTCGTGAGTAGGGTCGCAAATTCTACGACCTCGGCGGGTTTGAGAGCGACGTAGACTTGTGGCACGCTCAACGTGCCACACGTTTCGGGGCACACCCGCGGTGAAATTTTCTCGAGTACGCTCGTATTAGTGCCCAAGGAGGTCTGGGTACTTATCGCTGCTATTATGTGGGGGTTCTCGTGAGCGGCGTACGCGAAAGCGACCGGGTGTCTGATATGCGGCGGGCTTCGGCCTCGTCAAGCGTGTCCTCGGGTCTGCTCCAGGGGAATCCACGGCAGTCGTCTGCAGCCTCATCCGCTTGATGCGTTAGGGGCTGGTTGTCGGACGGTGCCGTTTTACCACGATATCGAGGTGTGTTCCGTGTCGTCCTCGGGCGATTCAGATGCGAAAGCGCCGAAGACGCGGGCGTGACCCGTCGTCTGGCGGCTTTGCAGTCTCGGCTCCGTTGCTAGTTCCGGCCGGTCCACCGACAGTGCAGCGGGCTTGGGCAACCCGCACGGCGCGACCGAGTCGATGCAACGAAAAAGAGCGAGCATGAACGTGCTTCTTGCCGCACGGCTCCCACTCGTCTTTCGGGAAGGTTGTGCCGTAGCGAGCTCGAACGCCGTCATCTCGGAGTGCAAAATAAGCGTGTTGGGGCGCCTGAAGGTGGCCTCCGCCGCACACAGACTGCGTCCGGCCCGCCGAAGGCGAGGACGGACGCGCAGTCGAACGATTACCTGGTTGATCCTGCCAGTAATCATATGCTTGTCTCAAAGATTAAGCCATGCATGTCTAAGTACATGCCGAAATAAGGCGAAACCGCGAATGGCTCATTAAATCAGTTATGGTTCCTTAGATCGTTTCTTCCTACTTGGATAACTGTGGCAATTCTAGAGCTAATACATGCAGTGAGCCTGGAGCCCTTTGGGTAACGGGTGCTTTTATTAGACCAAGATCGATCGGGTTTCGGCCCGTATTGTGTGGTGACTCTGGATAACTTTGTGCTGATCGCATGGCCACGAGCCGGCGACGTTTCTTTCAAGTGTCTGCCTTATCAACTTTCGATGGTAGGTTACTTGCTTACCATGGTTGTTACGGGTAACGGAGAATCAGGGTTCGATTCCGGAGAGGGAGCCTGAGAAACGGCTACCACATCCAAGGAAGGCAGCAGGCGCGCAAATTACCCACTCCCGGCACGGGGAGGTAGTGACGAAAAATAACAATACGGGACTCTTTTGAGGCCCCGTAATTGAAATGAGTACACTCTAAATCCTTTAACGAGGATCAATTGGAGGGCAAGTCTGGTGCCAGCAGCCGCGGTAATTCCAGCTCCAATAGCGTATACTAAAGCTGCTGCGGTTAAAAAGCTCGTAGTTGGATCTCAGTTCCAGACGAGTAGTGCATCTACCCGATGCGACGGCTCGGACTGAACATCATGCCGGTTCTTTCTTGGTGCACTTCATTGTGTGCCTCGAGATGGCCGGTGCTTTTACTTTGAAAAAATTAGAGTGCTCAACGCAGGCGAGTCGCCTGAATAAACTTGCATGGAATAATAGAACAAGACCTCGTTTCTGTTCTGTTGGTTTTTGGAATACGAGGTAATGATTAAGAGGGACGGACGGGGGCATTCGTATTGCGGCGCTAGAGGTGAAATTCTTGGACCGTCGCAAGACGAACTACTGCGAAAGCATTTGCCAAGAATGTTTTCATTGATCAAGAACGAAAGTCAGAGGTTCGAAGGCGATCAGATACCGCCCTAGTTCTGACCATAAACGATGCCAACCAGCGATCCGCCTGAGTTACTCAAATGACTCGGCGGGCAGCTTCCGGGAAACCAAAGTATTTGGGTTCCGGGGGAAGTATGGTTGCAAAGCTGAAACTTAAAGGAATTGACGGAAGGGCACCACCAGGAGTGGAGCCTGCGGCTTAATTTGACTCAACACGGGAAAACTTACCCGGCCCGGACACTGGGAGGATTGACAGATTGAGAGCTCTTTCTTGATTCGGTGGATGGTGGTGCATGGCCGTTCTTAGTTGGTGGAGCGATTTGTCTGGTTAATTCCGATAACGAACGAGACTCTAGCCTATTAAATAGGTGCGGGGTTCCCAGCACCTTACAACCTTCTTAGAGGGACAAGCGGCTCCTAGCCGCACGAAACAGAGCAATAACAGGTCTGTGATGCCCTTAGATGTCCGGGGCCGCACGCGCGCTACACTGAAGGAAGCAGCGTGTCTTTATCCCTGTCTGAAAAGACTGGGTAACCCGTGGAACTTCTTTCGTGATTGGGATAGGGGCTTGCAATTGTTCCCCTTGAACGAGGAATTCCCAGTAAGCGCGAGTCATAAGCTCGCGTTGATTACGTCCCTGCCCTTTGTACACACCGCCCGTCGCTACTACCGATTGAATGATTTAGTGAGGTCTTCGGACCGATGTCCGGCGCGGCCTTTCGGTTGCGCCGGTCTGTTGGAAAGATGACCAAACTTGATCATTTAGAGGAAGTAAAAGTCGTAACAAGGTTTCCGTAGGTGAACCTGCGGAAGGATCATTAACGGATTGTGAAGGGTGAGCGCCTCAGCTGCGTCTGCGCCCGACACTTTCTGCCGCTGACCCCGTTTGGACGCGGGGTCGGCTTTTCCCCACGGGGCTGCCTGAATGTGGAGCGGCACCCCGTGACAAATTGTTGCGCCCAGCGGACGCCAACACCGCGACCTTGGACGGTCGGCCAGGTGGCGGACGCGGGTACAAACGGCGCAACGCACTCATAGGTCGGCTTTCGACCCGCCACTGCACCGTGGCTCGAAGCGCTCGAAATGCGCGACCCGACCGCTGCGGGACCGCCTAGTACTGTAAACAGGAGCGGCGGAGCGCGAACGGCGAGTCGTGGTTACGTCGGTAGAAGGCGAGGCTGCGCGTTCCCGAAACGCCAGCCGAGTGCCCTCCCGACCGTTCGAGCGTGCAAGAACGAGACCCGACAATCGCGCGGCGACTGCCAAGTACGAGAGGAACGGCACAAGCGTCGGCGGTCGGTCAAGGAACTGGCGATGTGACGGGTCCGCTGTGCACCAGTGCATACCGTCCCGCCGTCCGCGGCAAGCGCCTCCGCGTCCTCGGGTGACGGAGGCTGCCGGTCGGTTCTTGCAGGCGAGGGATCTCGCTGGCACCGGTTCGCGTTGACGCGCGGCCGGTCATGGCACGGCGATGCGACGGCCGAGGTGCGCAGTACTCGATGGAGGAACCGCACGCTCCGATGACCGTCCCGCCCTCCGCGGCGTATGCGTACCGACCGTAATGGTTGCAGCAGCGCCGGCCGGCTTTTGAATTCGCCACACGAAACACGGTGCGAGATCGCGGTTAGGGGAGCGTCGACGTTGCCAGGCGTTTTGCTTGCTGCCGAGGGAAAGGCGGCACGGCCACGTCGCGCTCGTCGCGATTAGCGGGTCTGCGCGCTTTGGGAAGGTGCCGCAACGACTTGCCGAAAGAGGAAGCACGGAAGAACGAGGGACTTGGACGTCCCGACAATTGAACGCACTTGCGGCCAGGCCCTTGCTGGCTTCGTTCTTCCGCCTCGAGTAGGCTCGTACGCGGCTCCGGCGCCGAAAGTGGTCCTTGGCACCGACTTCGGTGGACGTGGGAAGTGCCGCGCAAGTACGGCGCGCCTGGCTCCACCTGTTGGCTAAAGTAGGCAGCCGGATCGGCATTTTGGTGTGCGGTGGCAAACCGTGGATGCGAAAAAAGCTTGTGCGATTTCGTGGAACAAAAAGCGGGGGTCCCCCTTTTTATGCGGAGGAGACCGACCCGCCTGCCGTGGTGAACCGCGACGCCACGGTAAAAACGGGAGAGGCTTGTCGATGGGACCGTGCATCCCGCGCTCCACGGAGGCCGGGAGGCGGCCGCCCGAGGAAATGTGTAGCCGTCGAGGCCCGCATCTGCGTGCACTCTTATCCAAATGGGTGTACCGCAGGCATTTTCTGGTTAGGCGGGCCAATGAGAGCGAGCACACAACGATACCTACGGGTCCGGCTTGGAGAACCGGCTTCGACGCCTCCCGAGTATTTATAGAGGGGTGGACCACGAAAGCACTCGCAAGTAGCGAAAGCGAAACGCCGTCCGAAACACACCGTTTGCTCGATTTGCGGCAGCCGAAAAAGGCGCGGCAGAGTTTTGGAGTCCAAGCGTGCGCTGAAAAGCGCCCTTCTTGGCCACTGTTTGGCCGAGTGCCCAGAAACGTTTGGTTTTGACTGTACGGAATTGAACAAACACTTTTTCACGACTCTAAGCGGTGGATCACTCGGTTCTCGGGTCGATGAAGAACGCAGCCAGCTGCGAGACTTGGTGTGAATTGCAGGACACACTGAGCACTGATTCTTTGAACGCACATTGCGGCCTTGGGTCTTCCCTTGGCTTCGTCTGTCTGAGGGTCGGATCACATATCAAGAGAG
>NW_027464949.1:52500-65000 GCF_043290135.1 Rhipicephalus microplus
CTTTCGCCCCGGCTGACGCAGTTTTCGCGCCGCCCCGGCTGACGCGGTTTCGTGCCGCCCCGGCAGACGCGGTTTTTTGCGCCGCCCCGGCTGACGCGGTTTTTGCCGCCCCGGCTGACGCAGTTCGGACTTAGCACTTTTCGGCTGTGCCTGGCTGGCGGCCCACTCACTCGATCGCCATGTCTGTTTGCCACAGTTTTCCCGGTGGTGCCGCACCCGGGCTCGCCCCGGCTGACGCAGTTTTCGCGCCGCCCCGGCTGACGCGGTTTCGTGCCGCCCCGGCAGACGCGGTTTTCGCGCCGCCCCGGCTGACGCGGTTTCGTGCCGCCCCGGCAGACGCAGTTCGGACTTAGCACTTTTCGGCTGTGCCTGGCTGGCGGCCCACTCACTCGATCGCCATGTCTGTTTGCCACAGTTTTCCCGGTGGTGCCGCACCCGGGCTCGCCCCGGCTGACGCAGTTTTCGCGCCGCCCCGGCTGACGCGGTTTCGTGCCGCCCCGGCAGACGCGGTTTTCGCGCCGCCCCGGCTGACGCGGTTTCGTGCCGCCCCGGCAGACGCAGTTCGGACTTAGCACTTTTCGGCTGTGCCTGGCTGGCGGCCCACTCACTCAATCGCCATGTCTGTTTGCCACAGTTTTCCCGGTGGTGCCGCACCCGGGCTCGCCCCGGCTGACGCAGTTTTCGCGCCGCCCCGGCTGACGCGGTTTCGTGCCGCCCCGGCAGACGCGGTTTTCGCGCCGCCCCGGCTGACGCGGTTTCGTGCCGCCCCGGCAGACGCAGTTCGGACTTAGCACTTTTCGGCTGTGCCTGGCTGGCGGCCCACTCACTCGATCGCCATGTCTGTTTGCCACAGTTTTCCCGGTGGTGCCGCACCCGGGCTCGCCCCGGCAGACGCGTTTTTTTTTTCTTTCGCCCCGGCTGACGCAGTTTTCGCGCCGCCCCGGCTGACGCGGTTTCGTGCCGCCCCGGCAGACGCGGTTTTTTGCGCCGCCCCGGCTGACGCGGTTTTTGCCGCCCCGGCTGACGCAGTTCGGACTTAGCACTTTTCGGCTGTGCCTGGCTGGCGGCCCACTCACTCGATCGCCATGTCTGTTTGCCACAGTTTTCCCGGTGGTGCCGCACCCGGGCTCGCCCCGGCTGACGCAGTTTTCGCGCCGCCCCGGCTGACGCGGTTTCGTGCCGCCCCGGCAGACGCGGTTTTCGCGCCGCCCCGGCTGACGCGGTTTCGTGCCGCCCCGGCAGACGCAGTTCGGACTTAGCACTTTTCGGCTGTGCCTGGCTGGCGGCCCACTCACTCGATCGCCATGTCTGTTTGCCACAGTTTTCCCGGTGGTGCCGCACCCGGGCTCGCCCCGGCTGACGCAGTTTTCGCGCCGCCCCGGCTGACGCGGTTTCGTGCCGCCCCGGCAGACGCGGTTTTCGCGCCGCCCCGGCTGACGCGGTTTCGTGCCGCCCCGGCAGACGCAGTTCGGACTTAGCACTTTTCGGCTGTGCCTGGCTGGCGGCCCACTCACTCGATCGCCATGTCTGTTTGCCACAGTTTTCCCGGTGGTGCCGCACCCGGGCTCGCCCCGGCAGACGCGTTTTTTTTTTTCTTTCGCCCCGGCTGACGCAGTTTTCGCGCCGCCCCGGCTGACGCGGTTTCGTGCCGCCCCGGCAGACGCGGTTTTTTTGCGCCGCCCCGGCTGACGCGGTTTTTGCCGCCCCGGCTGACGCAGTTCGGACTTGGCACTTTTTGGCTGAGCCTGGCTGGTGGCCCACTCACTCGATCGCCATGTCTGTTAGCCACAGTTTTCCCGGTGGTGCCGCACCCGGGCTCGCCCCGGCTGACGCAGTTTTCGCGCCGCCCCGGCAGACGCGGTTTTCGCGCCGCCCCGGCTGACGCGGTTTTTGCCGCCCCGGCTGACGCAGTTCGGACTTGGCACTTTTTGGGCTGAGCCTGGCTGGCGGCCCACTCACTCGATCGCCATGTCTGTTTGCCACAGTCTTCCCGGTGGTGCCGCACCCGGGCTCGCCCCGGCAGACGCGTTTTTTTTTTCTTTCGCCCCGGCAGACGTGGTTCCCCCCCCCCCCCTTTTCGCTCGCCCCGGCTGACGAGGTTTTCGCGCCGCCCCGGCTGACGCAGTTTTCGCGCCGCCCCGGCTGACGCGGTTTCGTGCCGCCCCGGCTGACGCGGTTTTCGCGCCGCCCCGGCTGACGCGGTTTTTGCGTCGCCCCGGCTGACACGGTTCGGACTTTGCACTTTTCGGCTGTGCCTGGCTGGCGGCCCACTCACTCGATCGCCATGTCTGTTTGCCACAGTTTTCCCGGTGGTGCCGCACCCGGGCTCGCCCCGGCTGACGCAGTTTTCGCGCCGCCCCGGCTGACGCGGTTTCGTGCCGCCCCGGCAGACGCGGTTTTCGCGCCGCCCCGGCTGACGCGGTTTCGTGCCGCCCCGGCAGACGCAGTTCGGACTTAGCACTTTTCGGCTGTGCCTGGCTGGCGGCCCACTCACTCGATCGCCATGTCTGTTTGCCACAGTTTTCCCGGTGGTGCCGCACCCGGGCTCGCCCCGGCAGACGCGTTTTTTTTTTTTTCTTTCGCCCCGGCTGACGCAGTTTTCGCGCCGCCCCGGCTGACGCGGTTTCGTGCCGCCCCGGCAGACGCGGTTTTTTGCGCCGCCCCGGCTGACGCGGTTTTTGCCGCCCCGGCTGACGCAGTTCGGACTTAGCACTTTTCGGCTGTGCCTGGCTGGCGGCCCACTCACTCGATCGCCATGTCTGTTTGCCACAGTTTTCCCGGTGGTGCCGCACCCGGGCTCGCCCCGGCTGACGCAGTTTTCGCGCCGCCCCGGCTGACGCGGTTTCGTGCCGCCCCGGCAGACGCGGTTTTCGCGCCGCCCCGGCTGACGCGGTTTCGTGCCGCCCCGGCAGACGCAGTTCGGACTTAGCACTTTTCGGCTGTGCCTGGCTGGCGGCCCACTCACTCGATCGCCATGTCTGTTTGCCACAGTTTTCCCGGTGGTGCCGCACCCGGGCTCGCCCCGGCTGACGCAGTTTTCGCGCCGCCCCGGCTGACGCGGTTTCGTGCCGCCCCGGCAGACGCGGTTTTCGCGCCGCCCCGGCTGACGCGGTTTCGTGCCGCCCCGGCAGACGCAGTTCGGACTTAGCACTTTTCGGCTGTGCCTGGCTGGCGGCCCACTCACTCGATCGCCATGTCTGTTTGCCACAGTTTTCCCGGTGGTGCCGCACCCGGGCTCGCCCCGGCAGACGCGTTTTTTTTTTTCTTTCGCCCCGGCTGACGCAGTTTTCGCGCCGCCCCGGCTGACGCGGTTTCGTGCCGCCCCGGCAGACGCGGTTTTTTTGCGCCGCCCCGGCTGACGCGGTTTTTGCCGCCCCGGCTGACGCAGTTCGGACTTGGCACTTTTTGGCTGAGCCTGGCTGGTGGCCCACTCACTCGATCGCCATGTCTGTTAGCCACAGTTTTCCCGGTGGTGCCGCACCCGGGCTCGCCCCGGCTGACGCAGTTTTCGCGCCGCCCCGGCAGACGCGGTTTTCGCGCCGCCCCGGCTGACGCGGTTTTTGCCGCCCCGGCTGACGCAGTTCGGACTTGGCACTTTTTGGGCTGAGCCTGGCTGGCGGCCCACTCACTCGATCGCCATGTCTGTTTGCCACAGTCTTCCCGGTGGTGCCGCACCCGGGCTCGCCCCGGCAGACGCGTTTTTTTTTTCTTTCGCCCCGGCAGACGTGGTTCCCCCCCCCCCCCCCTTTTCGCTCGCCCCGGCTGACGAGGTTTTCGCGCCGCCCCGGCTGACGCAGTTTTCGCGCCGCCCCGGCTGACGCGGTTTCGTGCCGCCCCGGCTGACGCGGTTTTCGCGCCGCCCCGGCTGACGCGGTTTTTGCGTCGCCCCGGCTGACACGGTTCGGACTTTGCACTTTTCGGCTGTGCCTGGCTGGCGGCCCACTCACTCGATCGCCATGTCTGTTTGCCACAGTTTTCCCGGTGGTGCCGCACCCGGGCTTGCCCCGGCAGACGCGTTTTTTTTTTTCTTTTCGCCCCGGCTGACGCAGTTTTCGCCCCGCCCCGGCTGACGCGGTTTCGTGCCGCCCCGGCAGACGCGGTTTTTTGCGCCGCCCCGGCTGACGCGGTTTTTGCCGCCCCGGCTGACGCAGTTCGGACTTTGCACTTTTTGGCTGAGCCTGGCTGGCGGCCCACTCACTCGATCGCCATGTCTGTTTGCCACAGTTTTCCCGGTGGTGCCGCACCCGGGCTCGCCCCGGCAGACGCGTTTTTTTTTTCCTTCGCCCCGGCAGACGTGGTTCCCCCCCCCCCTCCGTCTTTCTTTTTGTTTTTTTTTTTCGCCGCGGCTGAAGAGGATTTTTCGGTGCCTCGACGCCCCGGTAGTCGCGGTTTTTCCGTTTCCGCACGGCCCCGGCTGACGCTGCTCGGTCACAGTCGCCTTTTGTGAGGATTGCAGACTTCTTGAGCGCGGGTGTTTTTTTTTTGTTGTTGTTGTTGTTTTATTACGCATTCGCTCCAGCAGACGCTGTTTAGACTTTTTGTTTCCTCTTTTATCCTGCGACGAGGTGACGAGGTTTATTCGGTGCCCCGCCGCCCCGGCTGAAGTGATTTTTCCTGTCCCGTGCCGCCCCGGCTGACGCGGTTGGGACTTCGCGTTTGTTCGGCCGCCACGGGTTTTGGCGCACTCGCTCGGTTGCTTGTTGTTGCCACTTGTTGCGAACCCAGGTTTCTTGAGCGAGCGCGGGCGTTTTTTCTTCCTTTCTTTCTTTGTTCTATGTGTTAGCGAATCGGCCTTTAATATCACACGAGGACTCACAACCAACAATTTTCAGTTTGAAGTGTAAAAAATCTGCAGGTGTTGACGTAACTGACTTGCCCCGTACCCTTGAGTACATCCATGAAGTTCTCGTAGTACTACTAAATCGCATTATTCCAAGTGGAGAAATTCCCATAAACTTGCAAACCTCTACACGAAAATCGGTGCGCGTGATAAAGTTGAAAATTATCGTCCGATATCAAATGTGCCTTCTATAACACAAATTCTAGGAAAAAAAAAAAAACACTTGTTCGCCGTTTTCTGCGCCGTGACTGGCAGCACTCCGGCGAAGCGAAACGGGGTCGATTCGAGCACGATATCGGCGTCTTTCGACGTGCTCGCCGGCGACCGTCGCACGAGTACGTCGCACGAGCGCGTCTGCCGGGGCGCCGTTTGCGAAGCCGACGCAAAAGTGGGAACCGCCGCTCGGATGATCGCCGCTTTCGGCAGAGTGAGTGTTGGCACTCCGGGGAAGCGAAACAGCGTGAATGCGCCCACGAAATCGGCGTATTTTGAAGTGCCCGCCGGCGACCGTCGCACGAGTACGGTAAACCGCGTCAGCCGGGGCGTAGTTCGGGACGCCGACGAAAAAGTGGGAAGCGCAACTCGGATCTTCGCCGTTTTTGCAGGAGTGAGTGGCGGCCCTCCTGCGAGACCAAGAAGCATCGATTCGTGCACGAATTCGGCGCCTTTCGACGTGATCGCCGGCGACCGTCGCTCGAGTAGGGCAAACCGCGTCTGCCGGGGCGGGCTTCGGGACGCCGATGCGAAAGTGGGAAACGCTGCTCGGATGTTCGCCGTTTTTGGCCGAGTGAGTGCTGGCACTCGGGCGAAGCCAAACGGGGCCGATTACGGCACGATATCGGCGTCTTTCGACGTGCCCGGCGGCGACCGTCGCACGAGTACGGTAAACCGCGTCAGCCCGGGCGGAGTTCGGGACGCCGATGCGAAAGTGGAGAACGCCGCTCGGATCTTCGCCGTTTTTGGAGGAGTGAGTGGCGGCACTCCGGAGAAGCCAAGGAGCGCCAATTAGCGCACGATATCGGCGTCTTTCGACGCGCTCGCCGGCGACCGTCGAACGAGTAGGGCAAACCGCGTCTGCCGGGGCGGGGTTTACGACGCCGACGCAAAAGTGGGAACCGCCGCTCGGATGTTGGCCGTTTTTGGCAGAGTGAGTGCTGGCACACCGGCGACGCGAAAGAGCGCGAAAGCGCCCACGAAAGTGGCGTATTTGGACGTGCTTGACGGCGACCGCTGCAGGAGTACGAAAAACCACGTCAGCCGGGGCGAGCGACCCACGGCGGTCTGGGTGCTTATCGCTGCTATTATAGGGGCACCCCGGCAGACGCAGAAAAAAAAAATTTTTTTTCGACCTTCTTTTTTGCTGGTCGAGCTCGGGTAACCCAGGTCGCAATGGGAGCCGCGCACGAAAGCGGCGTCGCGAGACGCGTTCGCGGTCGCTAGTCGCACGAGCTCGGCAACCGCGTCAGCCGGCGCGGAGTTCGGGATGCCGACGGCTAAGTGGGTACCGCTGCTCGGATGTTCGCCGTTTTTGGCCGAGTGAGTGCTGGCACTCCGGCGAAGCGAAACGGGGCCGATTCGGGCACGATATCGGCGTATTTCGACGTGCTCGCCGGCGACCGTCGCACGAGTACGGCAAAGCGCGTCTGCCGGGGCGAGGTTTGCGATGCCGACGAAAAAGTGGGAAGCGCCGCTCGGATCTTCGCCGTTTTTGCAGGAGTGAGTGGCGGCCCTCCTGCGAGACCAAGAAGCATCGACTCGCGCACGATATCGGTGTCTTTCGACGTGCCCGCCGGCCACCGCCGCACGAGTACGGCAAACCGCGTATGCCGGGGCGGGGTTGGCGACGCCGACGCAAAAGTGGGAACCGCCACTAGGATGTTCGCCGTTTTTGGCAGAGTGAGTGCTGGCACACCGGCGACGCGAAAGAGCGCGAAAGCGCCCACGAAAGTGGCGTATTTGGACGTGCTTGACGGCGACCGCTGCAGGAGTACGAAAAACCACGTCAGCCGGGGCGAGCGACCCACGGCGGTCTGGGTGCTTATCGCTGCTATTATAGGGGCACCCCGGCAGACGCAGAAAAAAAAAATTTTTTTTCGACCTTCTTTTTTGCTGGTCGAGCTCGGGTAACCCAGGTCGCAATGGGAGCCGCGCACGAAAGCGGCGTCGCGAGACGCGTTCGCGGTCGCTAGTCGCACGAGCTCGGCAACCGCGTCAGCCGGCGCGGAGTTCGGGATGCCGACGGCTAAGTGGGTACCGCTGCTCGGATGTTCGCCGTTTTTGGCCGAGTGAGTGCTGGCACTCCGGCGAAGCGAAACGGGGCCGATTCGGGCACGATATCGGCGTATTTCGACGTGCTCGCCGGCGACCGTCGCACGAGTACGGCAAAGCGCGTCTGCCGGGGCGAGGTTTGCGATGCCGACGAAAAAGTGGGAAGCGCCGCTCGGATCTTCGCCGTTTTTGCAGGAGTGAGTGGCGGCCCTCCTGCGAGACCAAGAAGCATCGACTCGCGCACGATATCGGTGTCTTTCGACGTGCCCGCCGGCCACCGCCGCACGAGTACGGCAAACCGCGTATGCCGGGGCGGGGTTGGCGACGCCGACGCAAAAGTGGGAACCGCCACTAGGATGTTCGCCGTTTTTGGCAGAGTGAGTGCTGGCACTCCGGCGAAGCGAAAGAGCGCGAATGCGCCCACGAAAGTGGCGTGTTTGGACGTGCTTGACGACGACCACCGCAGGAAAACGAAAAACCACGTCAGCCGGGGCGAGCGACCCATGGCGGTCTGGGTGCTTATCGCTGCTATTATAGGGGCACCCCGGCAGACGCAAAAAAAAAAAAAATTTTTTTTCGACATTCTTTCTTGCTCGTCGACCTCGGGTGACCCAGGTCGCAGTGGGAGCCGCGCACGAAAGCGGCGTCGCGAGACGGTTTCGCGGTCGCTAGTCGCACGAGCTCGGCAACCGCGTCTGCCGGGGCGGAGTTCGGGACGCCGACGGCTAAGTGGGAACCGCCGCTCGGATGTTCGCCGTTTGTGGCCGAGTGAGTGCTGGCACTCCGGCGAAGCCAAACGGGGCCGATTCCGGCACGATATCGGCGTCTTTCTACGTGCTCGCCGGCGACCGTCGCACGAGTACGGCAAAGTGCGTCTGCCGGGGCGGGGTTTGCGACGCGTACGCAATAGTGAGAACCGTCGCTCGGATGTTCGTCGTCTTTCGCCGAGCCAGTGCTGGCACTCCGGCGAAGCCGAACGGAGCCGATTCGGGCACGATATCGGCGTCTTTCCACGTGCTCGCCGGCGACCGTCGCACGAGTACGGTAAACCGCGTCAGCCGGGGCGGAGTTCGGGACGCCGATGCGAAAGTGGGAAGCGCCGCTCGGATCTTCGCCGTTTTTGGAGGAGTCAGTGGCGGCACTCCGGTGAAGCCAAGGTGCGCCAATTCGCGCACGATATCGGCGTCTTTCGACGTGCCCGCCGGCCACCGTCGCACGAGTACGGCAAACCTCGTCTGCCGGGGCGGGGTTTGCGACGCCGACGCAAAAGTGGGAACCGCCGCTCGGATGTTCGCCGTTTTTGGCAGAGTGAGTGCTGGCACTCCGGCGAAGCGAAAGAGCGTGAATGCGCCCACGAAAGTAGCGTATTTGGACGTGCTTGACGGCGACCGCCGCAGGAGTACGAAAAACCACGTCAGCCGGGGCGAGCGACCCACGGCGGTCTGGGTGCTTATCGCTGCTATTATAGGGGCACCCCGGCAGACGCAGAAAGAAAAAAAAAAAAAAATGGGGACATGGCGTGCGTCACCGTGCGGCTTCGCAGCGTTGCCGAAGTCGCCGAGCCCTTCGACTGAGCCGAACGGCGGACAGGGAACGTTGGTCGGCCGTTCTAACCTGTCGGTGCCACGCCGAGACGTCGTTAAGGAAAACCGCGTCGTGGGCCTCTACGACGCCGTCGAGTCGTTGTACGTTTGGTGTCCAGCGTGTCGGCGGCGAGTAGCGGACACGTCGTTCACGACTTCGGTCTTTCGCAGTCGACGCGAACTTGCGGAGAGTCGTGGTGCCTCACGTTTTCGGCAGAAACCGCGGCGGAATTTTCCCGTGCGTGCGCGCACGACCTCGGTGCTGTGCCGTCAGCGTAGTGTTGCACAAACTCGTGGCCTACCCAAGGTGCGGTACGTTTGCGGCCGTATCCTCGGTGGGAATTTCGTGAGTAGGGTCGCAAATTCTACGACCTCGGCGGGTTTGAGAGCGACGTAGACTTGTGGCACGCTCAACGTGCCACACGTTTCGGGGCACACCCGCGGTGAAATTTTCTCGAGTACGCTCGTATTAGTGCCCAAGGAGGTCTGGGTACTTATCGCTGCTATTATGTGGGGGTTCTCGTGAGCGGCGTACGCGAAAGCGACCGGGTGTCTGATATGCGGCGGGCTTCGGCCTCGTCAAGCGTGTCCTCGGGTCTGCTCCAGGGGAATCCACGGCAGTCGTCTGCAGCCTCATCCGCTTGATGCGTTAGGGGCTGGTTGTCGGACGGTGCCGTTTTACCACGATATCGAGGTGTGTTCCGTGTCGTCCTCGGGCGATTCAGATGCGAAAGCGCCGAAGACGCGGGCGTGACCCGTCGTCTGGCGGCTTTGCAGTCTCGGCTCCGTTGCTAGTTCCGGCCGGTCCACCGACAGTGCAGCGGGCTTGGGCAACCCGCACGGCGCGACCGAGTCGATGCAACGAAAAAGAGCGAGCATGAACGTGCTTCTTGCCGCACGGCTCCCACTCGTCTTTCGGGAAGGTTGTGCCGTAGCGAGCTCGAACGCCGTCATCTCGGAGTGCAAAATAAGCGTGTTGGGGCGCCTGAAGGTGGCCTCCGCCGCACACAGACTGCGTCCGGCCCGCCGAAGGCGAGGACGGACGCGCAGTCGAACGATTACCTGGTTGATCCTGCCAGTAATCATATGCTTGTCTCAAAGATTAAGCCATGCATGTCTAAGTACATGCCGAAATAAGGCGAAACCGCGAATGGCTCATTAAATCAGTTATGGTTCCTTAGATCGTTTCTTCCTACTTGGATAACTGTGGCAATTCTAGAGCTAATACATGCAGTGAGCCTGGAGCCCTTTGGGTAACGGGTGCTTTTATTAGACCAAGATCGATCGGGTTTCGGCCCGTATTGTGTGGTGACTCTGGATAACTTTGTGCTGATCGCATGGCCACGAGCCGGCGACGTTTCTTTCAAGTGTCTGCCTTATCAACTTTCGATGGTAGGTTACTTGCTTACCATGGTTGTTACGGGTAACGGAGAATCAGGGTTCGATTCCGGAGAGGGAGCCTGAGAAACGGCTACCACATCCAAGGAAGGCAGCAGGCGCGCAAATTACCCACTCCCGGCACGGGGAGGTAGTGACGAAAAATAACAATACGGGACTCTTTTGAGGCCCCGTAATTGAAATGAGTACACTCTAAATCCTTTAACGAGGATCAATTGGAGGGCAAGTCTGGTGCCAGCAGCCGCGGTAATTCCAGCTCCAATAGCGTATACTAAAGCTGCTGCGGTTAAAAAGCTCGTAGTTGGATCTCAGTTCCAGACGAGTAGTGCATCTACCCGATGCGACGGCTCGGACTGAACATCATGCCGGTTCTTTCTTGGTGCACTTCATTGTGTGCCTCGAGATGGCCGGTGCTTTTACTTTGAAAAAATTAGAGTGCTCAACGCAGGCGAGTCGCCTGAATAAACTTGCATGGAATAATAGAACAAGACCTCGTTTCTGTTCTGTTGGTTTTTGGAATACGAGGTAATGATTAAGAGGGACGGACGGGGGCATTCGTATTGCGGCGCTAGAGGTGAAATTCTTGGACCGTCGCAAGACGAACTACTGCGAAAGCATTTGCCAAGAATGTTTTCATTGATCAAGAACGAAAGTCAGAGGTTCGAAGGCGATCAGATACCGCCCTAGTTCTGACCATAAACGATGCCAACCAGCGATCCGCCTGAGTTACTCAAATGACTCGGCGGGCAGCTTCCGGGAAACCAAAGTATTTGGGTTCCGGGGGAAGTATGGTTGCAAAGCTGAAACTTAAAGGAATTGACGGAAGGGCACCACCAGGAGTGGAGCCTGCGGCTTAATTTGACTCAACACGGGAAAACTTACCCGGCCCGGACACTGGGAGGATTGACAGATTGAGAGCTCTTTCTTGATTCGGTGGATGGTGGTGCATGGCCGTTCTTAGTTGGTGGAGCGATTTGTCTGGTTAATTCCGATAACGAACGAGACTCTAGCCTATTAAATAGGTGCGGGGTTCCCAGCACCTTACAACCTTCTTAGAGGGACAAGCGGCTCCTAGCCGCACGAAACAGAGCAATAACAGGTCTGTGATGCCCTTAGATGTCCGGGGCCGCACGCGCGCTACACTGAAGGAAGCAGCGTGTCTTTATCCCTGTCTGAAAAGACTGGGTAACCCGTGGAACTTCTTTCGTGATTGGGATAGGGGCTTGCAATTGTTCCCCTTGAACGAGGAATTCCCAGTAAGCGCGAGTCATAAGCTCGCGTTGATTACGTCCCTGCCCTTTGTACACACCGCCCGTCGCTACTACCGATTGAATGATTTAGTGAGGTCTTCGGACCGATGTCCGGCGCGGCCTTTCGGTTGCGCCGGTCTGTTGGAAAGATGACCAAACTTGATCATTTAGAGGAAGTAAAAGTCGTAACAAGGTTTCCGTAGGTGAACCTGCGGAAGGATCATTAACGGATTGTGAAGGGTGAGCGCCTCAGCTGCGTCTGCGCCCGACACTTTCTGCCGCTGACCCCGTTTGGACGCGGGGTCGGCTTTTCCCCACGGGGCTGCCTGAATGTGGAGCGGCACCCCGTGACAAATTGTTGCGCCCAGCGGACGCCAACACCGCGACCTTGGACGGTCGGCCAGGTGGCGGACGCGGGTACAAACGGCGCAACGCACTCATAGGTCGGCTTTCGACCCGCCACTGCACCGTGGCTCGAAGCGCTCGAAATGCGCGACCCGACCGCTGCGGGACCGCCTAGTACTGTAAACAGGAGCGGCGGAGCGCGAACGGCGAGTCGTGGTTACGTCGGTAGAAGGCGAGGCTGCGCGTTCCCGAAACGCCAGCCGAGTGCCCTCCCGACCGTTCGAGCGTGCAAGAACGAGACCCGACAATCGCGCGGCGACTGCCAAGTACGAGAGGAACGGCACAAGCGTCGGCGGTCGGTCAAGGAACTGGCGATGTGACGGGTCCGCTGTGCACCAGTGCATACCGTCCCGCCGTCCGCGGCAAGCGCCTCCGCGTCCTCGGGTGACGGAGGCTGCCGGTCGGTTCTTGCAGGCGAGGGATCTCGCTGGCACCGGTTCGCGTTGACGCGCGGCCGGTCATGGCACGGCGATGCGACGGCCGAGGTGCGCAGTACTCGATGGAGGAACCGCACGCTCCGATGACCGTCCCGCCCTCCGCGGCGTATGCGTACCGACCGTAATGGTTGCAGCAGCGCCGGCCGGCTTTTGAATTCGCCACACGAAACACGGTGCGAGATCGCGGTTAGGGGAGCGTCGACGTTGCCAGGCGTTTTGCTTGCTGCCGAGGGAAAGGCGGCACGGCCACGTCGCGCTCGTCGCGATTAGCGGGTCTGCGCGCTTTGGGAAGGTGCCGCAACGACTTGCCGAAAGAGGA
>NW_027464949.1:72500-90000 GCF_043290135.1 Rhipicephalus microplus
TTCGTGTGGAACAAACGTGACTACCGTGCTGTACGGTGGAGTTCTGTGCGCAAAAGCGGCGCGTGTGTTTCTAAGCACCACAGCGTTGTGTCAAAAAAGAGGTGCCTGAGAGAAACGCATGCGACTGCCGTGCTTTGCGGCATAGCACCGTGCGCAAAAACGGTGCGCATGCAAGAGGTGTCAGAGCTAGCGAACTTGTGCCACGAGCAACAGGTCACTAAAAGCCTATAGATGACGGTGTTGGAGGAAAAGAAAAATATCGAGAAAGCACTGCGGTGTGCCGTGCGTAGGGACGGGCGCGCGTGCCACATGCCGCCGAAATATGGGTGTCGGAGAAAACAGAGTGCCGCGCGTAACGAGGGGCGCGCGTGTTACAGAGAGATATGCCCAAACGCATGAAAGTGTACGCAGGTGTCCTAAGGCAGTTTTTTTTTTTTTTCCTCATTTTGATGTCGCCCCGGCTGACGCGGTTTTCGTTTTTCCGTGCCGCCCCGGCTGACGCGGTTTTCGTTTTTCCGTGCCGCCCCGGCTGACGCAGTTTTTGCGCCGCCCCGGCTGACGCGGTTTTTGCGCCGCCCCGGCTGACGCGGTTTTCGCGCCGCCCCGGCTGACGCGGTTTTCGCGCCGCCCCGGCTGACGCGGTTTTTGCGTCGCCCCGGCTGACGCGGTTCGGACTTTGCACTTTTTGGCTCACCCCGGCTGGCGGCCCACTCACTCGATCGCCAGGTCTGTTTGCCCCGGTGGTTCCACCGCCAGGCTTAAGCGCGAACTTTTTTTGTTTGTTTTCTTTTGATTAAGCGCAAGCTTTTTTCTTTGTTTTCTTTTGATTAAGCGCGGGCTTTTTTCTTTGTTTTTTTTTTATTTCGCCCCGGCAGACGCGGTTTTTGCGCCGCCCCGGCTGACGCGGTTTTTGCCGCCCCGGCTGACGCAGTTCGGACTTAGCACTTTTCGGCTGTGCCTGGCTGGCGGCCCACTCACTCGATCGCCATGTCTGTTTGCCACAGTTTTCCCGGTGGTGCCGCACCCGGGCTCGCCCCGGCTGACGCAGTTTTCGCGCCGCCCCGGCTGACGCGGTTTCGTGCCGCCCCGGCAGACGCGGTTTTCGCGCCGCCCCGGCTGACGCGGTTTCGTGCCGCCCCGGCAGACGCAGTTCGGACTTAGCACTTTTCGGCTGTGCCTGGCTGGCGGCCCACTCACTCAATCGCCATGTCTGTTTGCCACAGTTTTCCCGGTGGTGCCGCACCCGGGCTCGCCCCGGCTGACGCAGTTTTCGCGCCGCCCCGGCTGACGCGGTTTCGTGCCGCCCCGGCAGACGCGGTTTTCGCGCCGCCCCGGCTGACGCGGTTTCGTGCCGCCCCGGCAGACGCAGTTCGGACTTAGCACTTTTCGGCTGTGCCTGGCTGGCGGCCCACTCACTCGATCGCCATGTCTGTTTGCCACAGTTTTCCCGGTGGTGCCGCACCCGGGCTCGCCCCGGCAGACGCGTTTTTTTTTTTCTTTCGCCCCGGCTGACGCAGTTTTCGCGCCGCCCCGGCTGACGCGGTTTCGTGCCGCCCCGGCAGACGCGGTTTTTTGCGCCGCCCCGGCTGACGCGGTTTTTGCCGCCCCGGCTGACGCAGTTCGGACTTAGCACTTTTCGGCTGTGCCTGGCTGGCGGCCCACTCACTCGATCGCCATGTCTGTTTGCCACAGTTTTCCCGGTGGTGCCGCACCCGGGCTCGCCCCGGCTGACGCAGTTTTCGCGCCGCCCCGGCTGACGCGGTTTCGTGCCGCCCCGGCAGACGCGGTTTTCGCGCCGCCCCGGCTGACGCGGTTTCGTGCCGCCCCGGCAGACGCAGTTCGGACTTAGCACTTTTCGGCTGTGCCTGGCTGGCGGCCCACTCACTCGATCGCCATGTCTGTTTGCCACAGTTTTCCCGGTGGTGCCGCACCCGGGCTCGCCCCGGCTGACGCAGTTTTCGCGCCGCCCCGGCTGACGCGGTTTCGTGCCGCCCCGGCAGACGCGGTTTTCG
The DNA here is from genome assembly GCF_043290135.1 of Rhipicephalus microplus. Classification (NCBI taxonomy): domain Eukaryota; kingdom Metazoa; phylum Arthropoda; class Arachnida; order Ixodida; family Ixodidae; genus Rhipicephalus; species Rhipicephalus microplus. Next base: position 74,513 of record NW_027464949.1, read on the forward strand.
CGCCGCCCCGGCTGACGCGGTTTCGTGCCGCCCCGGCAGACGCAGTTCGGACTTAGCACTTTTCGGCTGTGCCTGGCTGGCGGCCCACTCACTCGATCGCCATGTCTGTTTGCCACAGTTTTCCCGGTGGTGCCGCACCCGGGCTCGCCCCGGCTGACGCAGTTTTCGCGCCGCCCCGGCTGACGCGGTTTCGTGCCGCCCCGGCAGACGCGGTTTTCGCGCCGCCCCGGCTGACGCGGTTTCGTGCCGCCCCGGCAGACGCAGTTCGGACTTAGCACTTTTCGGCTGTGCCTGGCTGGCGGCCCACTCACTCGATCGCCATGTCTGTTTGCCACAGTTTTCCCGGTGGTGCCGCACCCGGGCTCGCCCCGGCAGACGCGTTTTTTTTTTTCTTTCGCCCCGGCTGACGCAGTTTTCGCGCCGCCCCGGCTGACGCGGTTTCGTGCCGCCCCGGCAGACGCGGTTTTTTTGCGCCGCCCCGGCTGACGCGGTTTTTGCCGCCCCGGCTGACGCAGTTCGGACTTGGCACTTTTTGGCTGAGCCTGGCTGGTGGCCCACTCACTCGATCGCCATGTCTGTTAGCCACAGTTTTCCCGGTGGTGCCGCACCCGGGCTCGCCCCGGCTGACGCAGTTTTCGCGCCGCCCCGGCAGACGCGGTTTTCGCGCCGCCCCGGCTGACGCGGTTTTTGCCGCCCCGGCTGACGCAGTTCGGACTTGGCACTTTTTGGGCTGAGCCTGGCTGGCGGCCCACTCACTCGATCGCCATGTCTGTTTGCCACAGTCTTCCCGGTGGTGCCGCACCCGGGCTCGCCCCGGCAGACGCGTTTTTTTTTCTTTCGCCCCGGCAGACGTGGTTCCCCCCCCCCCCCCTTTTCGCTCGCCCCGGCTGACGAGGTTTTCGCGCCGCCCCGGCTGACGCAGTTTTCGCGCCGCCCCGGCTGACGCGGTTTCGTGCCGCCCCGGCTGACGCGGTTTTTGCGTCGCCCCGGCTGACACGGTTCGGACTTTGCACTTTTCGGCTGTGCCTGGCTGGCGGCCCACTCACTCGATCGCCATGTCTGTTTGCCACAGTTTTCCCGGTGGTGCCGCACCCGGGCTCGCCCCGGCTGACGCAGTTTTCGCGCCGCCCCGGCTGACGCGGTTTCGTGCCGCCCCGGCAGACGCGGTTTTCGCGCCGCCCCGGCTGACGCGGTTTCGTGCCGCCCCGGCAGACGCAGTTCGGACTTAGCACTTTTCGGCTGTGCCTGGCTGGCGGCCCACTCACTCGATCGCCATGTCTGTTTGCCACAGTTTTCCCGGTGGTGCCGCACCCGGGCTCGCCCCGGCTGACGCAGTTTTCGCGCCGCCCCGGCTGACGCGGTTTCGTGCCGCCCCGGCAGACGCGGTTTTCGCGCCGCCCCGGCTGACGCGGTTTCGTGCCGCCCCGGCAGACGCAGTTCGGACTTAGCACTTTTCGGCTGTGCCTGGCTGGCGGCCCACTCACTCGATCGCCATGTCTGTTTGCCACAGTTTTCCCGGTGGTGCCGCACCCGGGCTCGCCCCGGCAGACGCGTTTTTTTTTTCTTTCGCCCCGGCTGACGCAGTTTTCGCGCCGCCCCGGCTGACGCGGTTTCGTGCCGCCCCGGCAGACGCGGTTTTTTGCGCCGCCCCGGCTGACGCGGTTTTTGCCGCCCCGGCTGACGCAGTTCGGACTTAGCACTTTTCGGCTGTGCCTGGCTGGCGGCCCACTCACTCGATCGCCATGTCTGTTTGCCACAGTTTTCCCGGTGGTGCCGCACCCGGGCTCGCCCCGGCTGACGCAGTTTTCGCGCCGCCCCGGCTGACGCGGTTTCGTGCCGCCCCGGCAGACGCGGTTTTCGCGCCGCCCCGGCTGACGCGGTTTCGTGCCGCCCCGGCAGACGCAGTTCGGACTTAGCACTTTTCGGCTGTGCCTGGCTGGCGGCCCACTCACTCGATCGCCATGTCTGTTTGCCACAGTTTTCCCGGTGGTGCCGCACCCGGGCTCGCCCCGGCTGACGCAGTTTTCGCGCCGCCCCGGCTGACGCGGTTTCGTGCCGCCCCGGCAGACGCGGTTTTCGCGCCGCCCCGGCTGACGCGGTTTCGTGCCGCCCCGGCAGACGCAGTTCGGACTTAGCACTTTTCGGCTGTGCCTGGCTGGCGGCCCACTCACTCAATCGCCATGTCTGTTTGCCACAGTTTTCCCGGTGGTGCCGCACCCGGGCTCGCCCCGGCTGACGCAGTTTTCGCGCCGCCCCGGCTGACGCGGTTTCGTGCCGCCCCGGCAGACGCGGTTTTCGCGCCGCCCCGGCTGACGCGGTTTCGTGCCGCCCCGGCAGACGCAGTTCGGACTTAGCACTTTTCGGCTGTGCCTGGCTGGCGGCCCACTCACTCGATCGCCATGTCTGTTTGCCACAGTTTTCCCGGTGGTGCCGCACCCGGGCTCGCCCCGGCAGACGCGTTTTTTTTTTCTTTCGCCCCGGCTGACGCAGTTTTCGCGCCGCCCCGGCTGACGCGGTTTCGTGCCGCCCCGGCAGACGCGGTTTTTTGCGCCGCCCCGGCTGACGCGGTTTTTGCCGCCCCGGCTGACGCAGTTCGGACTTAGCACTTTTCGGCTGTGCCTGGCTGGCGGCCCACTCACTCGATCGCCATGTCTGTTTGCCACAGTTTTCCCGGTGGTGCCGCACCCGGGCTCGCCCCGGCTGACGCAGTTTTCGCGCCGCCCCGGCTGACGCGGTTTCGTGCCGCCCCGGCAGACGCGGTTTTCGCGCCGCCCCGGCTGACGCGGTTTCGTGCCGCCCCGGCAGACGCAGTTCGGACTTAGCACTTTTCGGCTGTGCCTGGCTGGCGGCCCACTCACTCGATCGCCATGTCTGTTTGCCACAGTTTTCCCGGTGGTGCCGCACCCGGGCTCGCCCCGGCTGACGCAGTTTTCGCGCCGCCCCGGCTGACGCGGTTTCGTGCCGCCCCGGCAGACGCGGTTTTCGCGCCGCCCCGGCTGACGCGGTTTCGTGCCGCCCCGGCAGACGCAGTTCGGACTTAGCACTTTTCGGCTGTGCCTGGCTGGCGGCCCACTCACTCGATCGCCATGTCTGTTTGCCACAGTTTTCCCGGTGGTGCCGCACCCGGGCTCGCCCCGGCAGACGCGTTTTTTTTTTTCTTTCGCCCCGGCTGACGCAGTTTTCGCGCCGCCCCGGCTGACGCGGTTTCGTGCCGCCCCGGCAGACGCGGTTTTTTTGCGCCGCCCCGGCTGACGCGGTTTTTGCCGCCCCGGCTGACGCAGTTCGGACTTGGCACTTTTTGGCTGAGCCTGGCTGGTGGCCCACTCACTCGATCGCCATGTCTGTTAGCCACAGTTTTCCCGGTGGTGCCGCACCCGGGCTCGCCCCGGCTGACGCAGTTTTCGCGCCGCCCCGGCAGACGCGGTTTTCGCGCCGCCCCGGCTGACGCGGTTTTTGCCGCCCCGGCTGACGCAGTTCGGACTTGGCACTTTTTGGGCTGAGCCTGGCTGGCGGCCCACTCACTCGATCGCCATGTCTGTTTGCCACAGTCTTCCCGGTGGTGCCGCACCCGGGCTCGCCCCGGCAGACGCGTTTTTTTTTTCTTTCGCCCCGGCAGACGTGGTTCCCCCCCCCCCCCTTTTCGCTCGCCCCGGCTGACGAGGTTTTCGCGCCGCCCCGGCTGACGCAGTTTTCGCGCCGCCCCGGCTGACGCGGTTTCGTGCCGCCCCGGCTGACGCGGTTTTCGCGCCGCCCCGGCTGACGCGGTTTTTGCGTCGCCCCGGCTGACACGGTTCGGACTTTGCACTTTTCGGCTGTGCCTGGCTGGCGGCCCACTCACTCGATCGCCATGTCTGTTTGCCACAGTTTTCCCGGTGGTGCCGCACCCGGGCTCGCCCCGGCTGACGCAGTTTTCGCGCCGCCCCGGCTGACGCGGTTTCGTGCCGCCCCGGCAGACGCGGTTTTCGCGCCGCCCCGGCTGACGCGGTTTCGTGCCGCCCCGGCAGACGCAGTTCGGACTTAGCACTTTTCGGCTGTGCCTGGCTGGCGGCCCACTCACTCGATCGCCATGTCTGTTTGCCACAGTTTTCCCGGTGGTGCCGCACCCGGGCTCGCCCCGGCAGACGCGTTTTTTTTTTTTTCTTTCGCCCCGGCTGACGCAGTTTTCGCGCCGCCCCGGCTGACGCGGTTTCGTGCCGCCCCGGCAGACGCGGTTTTTTGCGCCGCCCCGGCTGACGCGGTTTTTGCCGCCCCGGCTGACGCAGTTCGGACTTAGCACTTTTCGGCTGTGCCTGGCTGGCGGCCCACTCACTCGATCGCCATGTCTGTTTGCCACAGTTTTCCCGGTGGTGCCGCACCCGGGCTCGCCCCGGCTGACGCAGTTTTCGCGCCGCCCCGGCTGACGCGGTTTCGTGCCGCCCCGGCAGACGCGGTTTTCGCGCCGCCCCGGCTGACGCGGTTTCGTGCCGCCCCGGCAGACGCAGTTCGGACTTAGCACTTTTCGGCTGTGCCTGGCTGGCGGCCCACTCACTCGATCGCCATGTCTGTTTGCCACAGTTTTCCCGGTGGTGCCGCACCCGGGCTCGCCCCGGCTGACGCAGTTTTCGCGCCGCCCCGGCTGACGCGGTTTCGTGCCGCCCCGGCAGACGCGGTTTTCGCGCCGCCCCGGCTGACGCGGTTTCGTGCCGCCCCGGCAGACGCAGTTCGGACTTAGCACTTTTCGGCTGTGCCTGGCTGGCGGCCCACTCACTCGATCGCCATGTCTGTTTGCCACAGTTTTCCCGGTGGTGCCGCACCCGGGCTCGCCCCGGCAGACGCGTTTTTTTTTTCTTTCGCCCCGGCTGACGCAGTTTTCGCGCCGCCCCGGCTGACGCGGTTTCGTGCCGCCCCGGCAGACGCGGTTTTTTTTGCGCCGCCCCGGCTGATGCGGTTTTTGCCGCCCCGGCTGACGCAGTTCGGACTTGGCACTTTTTGGCTGAGCCTGGCTGGTGGCCCACTCACTCGATCGCCATGTCTGTTAGCCACAGTTTTCCCGGTGGTGCCGCACCCGGGCTCGCCCCGGCTGACGCAGTTTTCGCGCCGCCCCGGCAGACGCGGTTTTCGCGCCGCCCCGGCTGACGCGGTTTTTGCCGCCCCGGCTGACGCAGTTCGGACTTGGCACTTTTTGGGCTGAGCCTGGCTGGCGGCCCACTCACTCGATCGCCATGTCTGTTTGCCACAGTCTTCCCGGTGGTGCCGCACCCGGGCTCGCCCCGGCAGACGCGTTTTTTTTTTCTTTCGCCCCGGCAGACGTGGTTCCCCCCCCCCCCCCCCTTTTCGCTCGCCCCGGCTGACGAGGTTTTCGCGCCGCCCCGGCTGACGCAGTTTTCGCGCCGCCCCGGCTGACGCGGTTTCGTGCCGCCCCGGCTGACGCGGTTTTCGCGCCGCCCCGGCTGACGCGGTTTTTGCGTCGCCCCGGCTGACACGGTTTGGACTTTGCACTTTTCGGCTGTGCCTGGCTGGCGGCCCACTCACTCGATCGCCATGTCTGTTTGCCACAGTTTTCCCGGTGGTGCCGCACCCGGGCTTGCCCCGGCAGACGCGTTTTTTTTTTTTCTTTTCGCCCCGGCTGACGCAGTTTTCGCCCCGCCCCGGCTGACGCGGTTTCGTGCCGCCCCGGCAGACGCGGTTTTTTGCGCCGCCCCGGCTGACGCGGTTTTTGCCGCCCCGGCTGACGCAGTTCGGACTTTGCACTTTTTGGCTGAGCCTGGCTGGCGGCCCACTCACTCGATCGCCATGTCTGTTTGCCACAGTTTTCCCGGTGGTGCCGCACCCGGGCTCGCCCCGGCAGACGCGTTTTTTTTTTTCCTTCGCCCCGGCAGACGTGGTTCCCCCCCCCCCCCCTCCGTCTTTCTTTTTGTTTTTTTTTTTCGCCGCGGCTGAAGAGGATTTTTCGGTGCCTCGACGCCCCGGTAGTCGCGGTTTTTCCGTTTCCGCACGGCCCCGGCTGACGCTGCTCGGTCACAGTCGCCTTTTGTGAGGATTGCAGACTTCTTGAGCGCGGGTGTTTTTTTTTTGTTGTTGTTGTTGTTTTATTACGCATTCGCTCCAGCAGACGCTGTTTAGACTTTTTGTTTCCTCTTTTATCCTGCGACGAGGTGACGAGGTTTATTCGGTGCCCCGCCGCCCCGGCTGAAGTGATTTTTCCTGTCCCGTGCCGCCCCGGCTGACGCGGTTGGGACTTCGCGTTTGTTCGGCCGCCACGGGTTTTGGCGCACTCGCTCGGTTGCTTGTTGTTGCCACTTGTTGCGAACCCAGGTTTCTTGAGCGAGCGCGGGCGTTTTTTCTTCCTTTCTTTCTTTGTTCTATGTGTTAGCGAATCGGCCTTTAATATCACACGAGGACTCACAACCAACAATTTTCAGTTTGAAGTGTAAAAAATCTGCAGGTGTTGACGTAACTGACTTGCCCCGTACCCTTGAGTACATCCATGAAGTTCTCGTAGTACTACTAAATCGCATTATTCCAAGTGGAGAAATTCCCATAAACTTGCAAACCTCTACACGAAAATCGGTGCGCGTGATAAAGTTGAAAATTATCGTCCGATATCAAATGTGCCTTCTATAACACAAATTCTAGGAAAAAAAAAAAAAAAACACTTGTTCGCCGTTTTCTGCGCCGTGACTGGCAGCACTCCGGCGAAGCGAAACGGGGTCGATTCGAGCACGATATCGGCGTCTTTCGACGTGCTCGCCGGCGACCGTCGCACGAGTACGTCGCACGAGCGCGTCTGCCGGGGCGCCGTTTGCGAAGCCGACGCAAAAGTGGGAACCGCCGCTCGGATGATCGCCGCTTTCGGCAGAGTGAGTGTTGGCACTCCGGGGAAGCGAAACAGCGTGAATGCGCCCACGAAATCGGCGTATTTTGAAGTGCCCGCCGGCGACCGTCGCACGAGTACGGTAAACCGCGTCAGCCGGGGCGTAGTTCGGGACGCCGACGAAAAAGTGGGAAGCGCAACTCGGATCTTCGCCGTTTTTGCAGGAGTGAGTGGCGGCCCTCCTGCGAGACCAAGAAGCATCGATTCGTGCACGAATTCGGCGCCTTTCGACGTGATCGCCGGCGACCGTCGCTCGAGTAGGGCAAACCGCGTCTGCCGGGGCGGGCTTCGGGACGCCGATGCGAAAGTGGGAAACGCTGCTCGGATGTTCGCCGTTTTTGGCCGAGTGAGTGCTGGCACTCGGGCGAAGCCAAACGGGGCCGATTACGGCACGATATCGGCGTCTTTCGACGTGCCCGGCGGCGACCGTCGCACGAGTACGGTAAACCGCGTCAGCCCGGGCGGAGTTCGGGACGCCGATGCGAAAGTGGAGAACGCCGCTCGGATCTTCGCCGTTTTTGGAGGAGTGAGTGGCGGCACTCCGGAGAAGCCAAGGAGCGCCAATTAGCGCACGATATCGGCGTCTTTCGACGCGCTCGCCGGCGACCGTCGAACGAGTAGGGCAAACCGCGTCTGCCGGGGCAGGGTTTACGACGCCGACGCAAAAGTGGGAACCGCCGCTCGGATGTTGGCCGTTTTTGGCAGAGTGAGTGCTGGCACACCGGCGACGCGAAAGAGCGCGAAAGCGCCCACGAAAGTGGCGTATTTGGACGTGCTTGACGGCGACCGCTGCAGGAGTACGAAAAACCACGTCAGCCGGGGCGAGCGACCCACGGCGGTCTGGGTGCTTATCGCTGCTATTATAGGGGCACCCCGGCAGACGCAGAAAAAAAAAATTTTTTTTCGACCTTCTTTTTTGCTGGTCGAGCTCGGGTAACCCAGGTCGCAATGGGAGCCGCGCACGAAAGCGGCGTCGCGAGACGCGTTCGCGGTCGCTAGTCGCACGAGCTCGGCAACCGCGTCAGCCGGCGCGGAGTTCGGGATGCCGACGGCTAAGTGGGTACCGCTGCTCGGATGTTCGCCGTTTTTGGCCGAGTGAGTGCTGGCACTCCGGCGAAGCGAAACGGGGCCGATTCGGGCACGATATCGGCGTATTTCGACGTGCTCGCCGGCGACCGTCGCACGAGTACGGCAAAGCGCGTCTGCCGGGGCGAGGTTTGCGATGCCGACGAAAAAGTGGGAAGCGCCGCTCGGATCTTCGCCGTTTTTGCAGGAGTGAGTGGCGGCCCTCCTGCGAGACCAAGAAGCATCGACTCGCGCACGATATCGGTGTCTTTCGACGTGCCCGCCGGCCACCGCCGCACGAGTACGGCAAACCGCGTATGCCGGGGCGGGGTTGGCGACGCCGACGCAAAAGTGGGAACCGCCACTAGGATGTTCGCCGTTTTTGGCAGAGTGAGTGCTGGCACACCGGCGACGCGAAAGAGCGCGAAAGCGCCCACGAAAGTGGCGTATTTGGACGTGCTTGACGGCGACCGCTGCAGGAGTACGAAAAACCACGTCAGCCGGGGCGAGCGACCCACGGCGGTCTGGGTGCTTATCGCTGCTATTATAGGGGCACCCCGGCAGACGCAGAAAAAAAAAATTTTTTTTCGACCTTCTTTTTTGCTGGTCGAGCTCGGGTAACCCAGGTCGCAATGGGAGCCGCGCACGAAAGCGGCGTCGCGAGACGCGTTCGCGGTCGCTAGTCGCACGAGCTCGGCAACCGCGTCAGCCGGCGCGGAGTTCGGGATGCCGACGGCTAAGTGGGTACCGCTGCTCGGATGTTCGCCGTTTTTGGCCGAGTGAGTGCTGGCACTCCGGCGAAGCGAAACGGGGCCGATTCGGGCACGATATCGGCGTATTTCGACGTGCTCGCCGGCGACCGTCGCACGAGTACGGCAAAGCGCGTCTGCCGGGGCGAGGTTTGCGATGCCGACGAAAAAGTGGGAAGCGCCGCTCGGATCTTCGCCGTTTTTGCAGGAGTGAGTGGCGGCCCTCCTGCGAGACCAAGAAGCATCGACTCGCGCACGATATCGGTGTCTTTCGACGTGCCCGCCGGCCACCGCCGCACGAGTACGGCAAACCGCGTATGCCGGGGCGGGGTTGGCGACGCCGACGCAAAAGTGGGAACCGCCACTAGGATGTTCGCCGTTTTTGGCAGAGTGAGTGCTGGCACTCCGGCGAAGCGAAAGAGCGCGAATGCGCCCACGAAAGTGGCGTGTTTGGACGTGCTTGACGACGACCACCGCAGGAAAACGAAAAACCACGTCAGCCGGGGCGAGCGACCCATGGCGGTCTGGGTGCTTATCGCTGCTATTATAGGGGCACCCCGGCAGACGCAAAAAAAAAAAAAATTTTTTTTCGACATTCTTTCTTGCTCGTCGACCTCGGGTGACCCAGGTCGCAGTGGGAGCCGCGCACGAAAGCGGCGTCGCGAGACGGCTTCGCGGTCGCTAGTCGCACGAGCTCGGCAACCGCGTCTGCCGGGGCGGAGTTCGGGACGCCGACGGCTAAGTGGGAACCGCCGCTCGGATGTTCGCCGTTTGTGGCCGAGTGAGTGCTGGCACTCCGGCGAAGCCAAACGGGGCCGATTCCGGCACGATATCGGCGTCTTTCTACGTGCTCGCCGGCGACCGTCGCACGAGTACGGCAAAGTGCGTCTGCCGGGGCGGGGTTTGCGACGCGTACGCAATAGTGAGAACCGTCGCTCGGATGTTCGTCGTCTTTCGCCGAGCCAGTGCTGGCACTCCGGCGAAGCCGAACGGAGCCGATTCGGGCACGATATCGGCGTCTTTCCACGTGCTCGCCGGCGACCGTCGCACGAGTACGGTAAACCGCGTCAGCCGGGGCGGAGTTCGGGACGCCGATGCGAAAGTGGGAAGCGCCGCTCGGATCTTCGCCGTTTTTGGAGGAGTCAGTGGCGGCACTCCGGTGAAGCCAAGGTGCGCCAATTCGCGCACGATATCGGCGTCTTTCGACGTGCCCGCCGGCCACCGTCGCACGAGTACGGCAAACCTCGTCTGCCGGGGCGGGGTTTGCGACGCCGACGCAAAAGTGGGAACCGCCGCTCGGATGTTCGCCGTTTTTGGCAGAGTGAGTGCTGGCACTCCGGCGAAGCGAAAGAGCGTGAATGCGCCCACGAAAGTAGCGTATTTGGACGTGCTTGACGGCGACCGCCGCAGGAGTACGAAAAACCACGTCAGCCGGGGCGAGCGACCCACGGCGGTCTGGGTGCTTATCGCTGCTATTATAGGGGCACCCCGGCAGACGCAGAAAGAAAAAAAAAAAAATGGGGACATGGCGTGCGTCACCGTGCGGCTTCGCAGCGTTGCCGAAGTCGCCGAGCCCTTCGACTGAGCCGAACGGCGGACAGGGAACGTTGGTCGGCCGTTCTAACCTGTCGGTGCCACGCCGAGACGTCGTTAAGGAAAACCGCGTCGTGGGCCTCTACGACGCCGTCGAGTCGTTGTACGTTTGGTGTCCAGCGTGTCGGCGGCGAGTAGCGGACACGTCGTTCACGACTTCGGTCTTTCGCAGTCGACGCGAACTTGCGGAGAGTCGTGGTGCCTCACGTTTTCGGCAGAAACCGCGGCGGAATTTTCCCGTGCGTGCGCGCACGACCTCGGTGCTGTGCCGTCAGCGTAGTGTTGCACAAACTCGTGGCCTACCCAAGGTGCGGTACGTTTGCGGCCGTATCCTCGGTGGGAATTTCGTGAGTAGGGTCGCAAATTCTACGACCTCGGCGGGTTTGAGAGCGACGTAGACTTGTGGCACGCTCAACGTGCCACACGTTTCGGGGCACACCCGCGGTGAAATTTTCTCGAGTACGCTCGTATTAGTGCCCAAGGAGGTCTGGGTACTTATCGCTGCTATTATGTGGGGGTTCTCGTGAGCGGCGTACGCGAAAGCGACCGGGTGTCTGATATGCGGCGGGCTTCGGCCTCGTCAAGCGTGTCCTCGGGTCTGCTCCAGGGGAATCCACGGCAGTCGTCTGCAGCCTCATCCGCTTGATGCGTTAGGGGCTGGTTGTCGGACGGTGCCGTTTTACCACGATATCGAGGTGTGTTCCGTGTCGTCCTCGGGCGATTCAGATGCGAAAGCGCCGAAGACGCGGGCGTGACCCGTCGTCTGGCGGCTTTGCAGTCTCGGCTCCGTTGCTAGTTCCGGCCGGTCCACCGACAGTGCAGCGGGCTTGGGCAACCCGCACGGCGCGACCGAGTCGATGCAACGAAAAAGAGCGAGCATGAACGTGCTTCTTGCCGCACGGCTCCCACTCGTCTTTCGGGAAGGTTGTGCCGTAGCGAGCTCGAACGCCGTCATCTCGGAGTGCAAAATAAGCGTGTTGGGGCGCCTGAAGGTGGCCTCCGCCGCACACAGACTGCGTCCGGCCCGCCGAAGGCGAGGACGGACGCGCAGTCGAACGATTACCTGGTTGATCCTGCCAGTAATCATATGCTTGTCTCAAAGATTAAGCCATGCATGTCTAAGTACATGCCGAAATAAGGCGAAACCGCGAATGGCTCATTAAATCAGTTATGGTTCCTTAGATCGTTTCTTCCTACTTGGATAACTGTGGCAATTCTAGAGCTAATACATGCAGTGAGCCTGGAGCCCTTTGGGTAACGGGTGCTTTTATTAGACCAAGATCGATCGGGTTTCGGCCCGTATTGTGTGGTGACTCTGGATAACTTTGTGCTGATCGCATGGCCACGAGCCGGCGACGTTTCTTTCAAGTGTCTGCCTTATCAACTTTCGATGGTAGGTTACTTGCTTACCATGGTTGTTACGGGTAACGGAGAATCAGGGTTCGATTCCGGAGAGGGAGCCTGAGAAACGGCTACCACATCCAAGGAAGGCAGCAGGCGCGCAAATTACCCACTCCCGGCACGGGGAGGTAGTGACGAAAAATAACAATACGGGACTCTTTTGAGGCCCCGTAATTGAAATGAGTACACTCTAAATCCTTTAACGAGGATCAATTGGAGGGCAAGTCTGGTGCCAGCAGCCGCGGTAATTCCAGCTCCAATAGCGTATACTAAAGCTGCTGCGGTTAAAAAGCTCGTAGTTGGATCTCAGTTCCAGACGAGTAGTGCATCTACCCGATGCGACGGCTCGGACTGAACATCATGCCGGTTCTTTCTTGGTGCACTTCATTGTGTGCCTCGAGATGGCCGGTGCTTTTACTTTGAAAAAATTAGAGTGCTCAACGCAGGCGAGTCGCCTGAATAAACTTGCATGGAATAATAGAACAAGACCTCGTTTCTGTTCTGTTGGTTTTTGGAATACGAGGTAATGATTAAGAGGGACGGACGGGGGCATTCGTATTGCGGCGCTAGAGGTGAAATTCTTGGACCGTCGCAAGACGAACTACTGCGAAAGCATTTGCCAAGAATGTTTTCATTGATCAAGAACGAAAGTCAGAGGTTCGAAGGCGATCAGATACCGCCCTAGTTCTGACCATAAACGATGCCAACCAGCGATCCGCCTGAGTTACTCAAATGACTCGGCGGGCAGCTTCCGGGAAACCAAAGTATTTGGGTTCCGGGGGAAGTATGGTTGCAAAGCTGAAACTTAAAGGAATTGACGGAAGGGCACCACCAGGAGTGGAGCCTGCGGCTTAATTTGACTCAACACGGGAAAACTTACCCGGCCCGGACACTGGGAGGATTGACAGATTGAGAGCTCTTTCTTGATTCGGTGGATGGTGGTGCATGGCCGTTCTTAGTTGGTGGAGCGATTTGTCTGGTTAATTCCGATAACGAACGAGACTCTAGCCTATTAAATAGGTGCGGGGTTCCCAGCACCTTACAACCTTCTTAGAGGGACAAGCGGCTCCTAGCCGCACGAAACAGAGCAATAACAGGTCTGTGATGCCCTTAGATGTCCGGGGCCGCACGCGCGCTACACTGAAGGAAGCAGCGTGTCTTTATCCCTGTCTGAAAAGACTGGGTAACCCGTGGAACTTCTTTCGTGATTGGGATAGGGGCTTGCAATTGTTCCCCTTGAACGAGGAATTCCCAGTAAGCGCGAGTCATAAGCTCGCGTTGATTACGTCCCTGCCCTTTGTACACACCGCCCGTCGCTACTACCGATTGAATGATTTAGTGAGGTCTTCGGACCGATGTCCGGCGCGGCCTTTCGGTTGCGCCGGTCTGTTGGAAAGATGACCAAACTTGATCATTTAGAGGAAGTAAAAGTCGTAACAAGGTTTCCGTAGGTGAACCTGCGGAAGGATCATTAACGGATTGTGAAGGGTGAGCGCCTCAGCTGCGTCTGCGCCCGACACTTTCTGCCGCTGACCCCGTTTGGACGCGGGGTCGGCTTTTCCCCACGGGGCTGCCTGAATGTGGAGCGGCACCCCGTGACAAATTGTTGCGCCCAGCGGACGCCAACACCGCGACCTTGGACGGTCGGCCAGGTGGCGGACGCGGGTACAAACGGCGCAACGCACTCATAGGTCGGCTTTCGACCCGCCACTGCACCGTGGCTCGAAGCGCTCGAAATGCGCGACCCGACCGCTGCGGGACCGCCTAGTACTGTAAACAGGAGCGGCGGAGCGCGAACGGCGAGTCGTGGTTACGTCGGTAGAAGGCGAGGCTGCGCGTTCCCGAAACGCCAGCCGAGTGCCCTCCCGACCGTTCGAGCGTGCAAGAACGAGACCCGACAATCGCGCGGCGACTGCCAAGTACGAGAGGAACGGCACAAGCGTCGGCGGTCGGTCAAGGAACTGGCGATGTGACGGGTCCGCTGTGCACCAGTGCATACCGTCCCGCCGTCCGCGGCAAGCGCCTCCGCGTCCTCGGGTGACGGAGGCTGCCGGTCGGTTCTTGCAGGCGAGGGATCTCGCTGGCACCGGTTCGCGTTGACGCGCGGCCGGTCATGGCACGGCGATGCGACGGCCGAGGTGCGCAGTACTCGATGGAGGAACCGCACGCTCCGATGACCGTCCCGCCCTCCGCGGCGTATGCGTACCGACCGTAATGGTTGCAGCAGCGCCGGCCGGCTTTTGAATTCGCCACACGAAACACGGTGCGAGATCGCGGTTAGGGGAGCGTCGACGTTGCCAGGCGTTTTGCTTGCTGCCGAGGGAAAGGCGGCACGGCCACGTCGCGCTCGTCGCGATTAGCGGGTCTGCGCGCTTTGGGAAGGTGCCGCAACGACTTGCCGAAAGAGGAAGCACGGAAGAACGAGGGACTTGGACGTCCCGACAATTGAACGCACTTGCGGCCAGGCCCTTGCTGGCTTCGTTCTTCCGCCTCGAGTAGGCTCGTACGCGGCTCCGGCGCCGAAAGTGGTCCTTGGCACCGACTTCGGTGGACGTGGGAAGTGCCGCGCAAGTACGGCGCGCCTGGCTCCACCTGTTGGCTAAAGTAGGCAGCCGGATCGGCATTTTGGTGTGCGGTGGCAAACCGTGGATGCGAAAAAAGCTTGTGCGATTTCGTGGAACAAAAAGCGGGGGTCCCCCTTTTTATGCGGAGGAGACCGACCCGCCTGCCGTGGTGAACCGCGACGCCACGGTAAAAACGGGAGAGGCTTGTCGATGGGACCGTGCATCCCGCGCTCCACGGAGGCCGGGAGGCGGCCGCCCGAGGAAATGTGTAGCCGTCGAGGCCCGCATCTGCGTGCACTCTTATCCAAATGGGTGTACCGCAGGCATTTTCTGGTTAGGCGGGCCAATGAGAGCGAGCACACAACGATACCTACGGGTCCGGCTTGGAGAACCGGCTTGGACGCCTCCCGAGTATTTATAGAGGGGTGGACCACGAAAGCACTCGCAAGTAGCGAAAGCGAAACGCCGTCCGAAACACACCGTTTGCTCGATTTGCGGCAGCCGAAAAAGGCGCGGCAGAGTTTTGGAGTCCAAGCGTGCGCTGAAAAGCGCCCTTCTTGGCCACTGTTTGGCCGAGTGCCAGAAACGTTTGGTTTTGACTGTACGGAATTGAACAAACACTTTTTCACGACTCTAAGCGGTGGATCACTCGGTTCTCGGGTCGATGAAGAACGCAGCCAGCTGCGAGACTTGGTGTGAATTGCAGGACACACTGAGCACTGATTCTTTGAACGCACATTGCGGCCTTGGGTCTTCCCTTGGCTTCGTCTGTCTGAGGGTCGGATCACATATCAAGAGAGCCTTCGGCGCACAAGGGAACGTGAGCCGTCGACTCGTTTTGACCGCGTCGGCAACACGGACAGCACGCTGAACACCTCACAGCGAGCGCCAACAGCGGCCACTCAAGGGCGAGACGGTGGCGACCGTCGTGTTAGAGCCCAACCGAAACGGGGGCGACCGACTGCATTGAGGATGTGGCACCTCGTTGAGACCGCCGCAGGACTTCGAGTCGGAAGGAAGCCTGCAGGGAAAGTGCGGTCGAGGTTGCGTACTCCTCTCTGCGACCGGGCGCGCAAGAGCTGCGAGAGCCACGGACGCGCAACTTTAACGCACGGTAAACACGAGGAGCGAAAGCCGGCCAGCAAAGCTTCTCCAGCCGTGCGCAAAGTGCGCGAGATCGCAGCCTTGCGTTGCGCTTGTTGCCCTCGAAGTAAGCAGGGTGTCCCGTAGACCGGGCGCTCGAACACGCTGCGGGGCCGTGCC
>NW_027464949.1:100000-106912 GCF_043290135.1 Rhipicephalus microplus
CAGCGCGGCTAAGGGCTCGAAACAAACCCTGAACCGCGCCAAGTACGAAAGGAACGGCGCGCAGTAGGGGTTTAAAACAAAGCTGGTCCCAAAATCGCGCCAAGTACGAAAGGAACAGCGCGGTCGAGACTCGGAAGAAAAAGCTTTCAAAGTGTCGTAGCACGATGCACACTGCTGTTCGTGTGGAACAAACGTGACTACCGTGCTGTACGGTGGAGTTCTGTGCGCAAAAGCGGCGCGTGTGTTTCTAAGCACCACAGCGTTGTGTCAAAAAAGAGGTGCCTGAGAGAAACGCATGCGACTGCCGTGCTTTGCGGCATAGCACCGTGCGCAAAAACGGTGCGCATGCAAGAGGTGTCAGAGCTAGCGAACTTGTGCCACGAGCAACAGGTCACTAAAAGCCTATAGATGACGGTGTTGGAGGAAAAGAAAAATATCGAGAAAGCACTGCGGTGTGCCGTGCGTAGGGACGGGCGCGCGTGCCACATGCCGCCGAAATATGGGTGTCGGAGAAAACAGAGTGCCGCGCGTAACGAGGGGCGCGCGTGTTACAGAGAGATATGCCCAAACGCATGAAAGTGTACTCAGGTGTCCTAAGGCAGTTTTTTTTTTTTTTCCTCATTTTGATGTCGCCCCGGCTGACGCGGTTTTCGTTTTTCCGTGCCGCCCCGGCTGACGCGGTTTTCGTTTTTCCGTGCCGCCCCGGCTGACGCAGTTTTTGCGCCGCCCCGGCTGACGCGGTTTTTGCGCCGCCCCGGCTGACGCGGTTTTCGCGCCGCCCCGGCTGACGCGGTTTTCGCGCCGCCCCGGCTGACGCGGTTTTTGCGTCGCCCCGGCTGACGCGGTTCGGACTTTGCACTTTTTGGCTCACCCCGGCTGGCGGCCCACTCACTCGATCGCCAGGTCTGTTTGCCCCGGTGGTTCCACCGCCAGGCTTAAGCGCGAACTTTTTTTGTTTGTTTTCTTTTGATTAAGCGCAAGCTTTTTTCTTTGTTTTCTTTTGATTAAGCGCGGGCTTTTTTCTTTGTTTTTTTTTTTATTTCGCCCCGGCAGACGCGGTTTTTGCGCCGCCCCGGCTGACGCGGTTTTTGCCGCCCCGGCTGACGCAGTTCGGACTTAGCACTTTTCGGCTGTGCCTGGCTGGCGGCCCACTCACTCGATCGCCATGTCTGTTTGCCACAGTTTTCCCGGTGGTGCCGCACCCGGGCTCGCCCCGGCTGACGCAGTTTTCGCGCCGCCCCGGCTGACGCGGTTTCGTGCCGCCCCGGCAGACGCGGTTTTCGCGCCGCCCCGGCTGACGCGGTTTCGTGCCGCCCCGGCAGACGCAGTTCGGACTTAGCACTTTTCGGCTGTGCCTGGCTGGCGGCCCACTCACTCAATCGCCATGTCTGTTTGCCACAGTTTTCCCGGTGGTGCCGCACCCGGGCTCGCCCCGGCTGACGCAGTTTTCGCGCCGCCCCGGCTGACGCGGTTTCGTGCCGCCCCGGCAGACGCGGTTTTCGCGCCGCCCCGGCTGACGCGGTTTCGTGCCGCCCCGGCAGACGCAGTTCGGACTTAGCACTTTTCGGCTGTGCCTGGCTGGCGGCCCACTCACTCGATCGCCATGTCTGTTTGCCACAGTTTTCCCGGTGGTGCCGCACCCGGGCTCGCCCCGGCAGACGCGTTTTTTTTTTTCTTTCGCCCCGGCTGACGCAGTTTTCGCGCCGCCCCGGCTGACGCGGTTTCGTGCCGCCCCGGCAGACGCGGTTTTTTGCGCCGCCCCGGCTGACGCGGTTTTTGCCGCCCCGGCTGACGCAGTTCGGACTTAGCACTTTTCGGCTGTGCCTGGCTGGCGGCCCACTCACTCGATCGCCATGTCTGTTTGCCACAGTTTTCCCGGTGGTGCCGCACCCGGGCTCGCCCCGGCTGACGCAGTTTTCGCGCCGCCCCGGCTGACGCGGTTTCGTGCCGCCCCGGCAGACGCGGTTTTCGCGCCGCCCCGGCTGACGCGGTTTCGTGCCGCCCCGGCAGACGCAGTTCGGACTTAGCACTTTTCGGCTGTGCCTGGCTGGCGGCCCACTCACTCGATCGCCATGTCTGTTTGCCACAGTTTTCCCGGTGGTGCCGCACCCGGGCTCGCCCCGGCTGACGCAGTTTTCGCGCCGCCCCGGCTGACGCGGTTTCGTGCCGCCCCGGCAGACGCGGTTTTCGCGCCGCCCCGGCTGACGCGGTTTCGTGCCGCCCCGGCAGACGCAGTTCGGACTTAGCACTTTTCGGCTGTGCCTGGCTGGCGGCCCACTCACTCGATCGCCATGTCTGTTTGCCACAGTTTTCCCGGTGGTGCCGCACCCGGGCTCGCCCCGGCTGACGCAGTTTTCGCGCCGCCCCGGCTGACGCGGTTTCGTGCCGCCCCGGCAGACGCGGTTTTCGCGCCGCCCCGGCTGACGCGGTTTCGTGCCGCCCCGGCAGACGCAGTTCGGACTTAGCACTTTTCGGCTGTGCCTGGCTGGCGGCCCACTCACTCGATCGCCATGTCTGTTTGCCACAGTTTTCCCGGTGGTGCCGCACCCGGGCTCGCCCCGGCAGACGCGTTTTTTTTTTCTTTCGCCCCGGCTGACGCAGTTTTCGCGCCGCCCCGGCTGACGCGGTTTCGTGCCGCCCCGGCAGACGCGGTTTTTTTGCGCCGCCCCGGCTGACGCGGTTTTTGCCGCCCCGGCTGACGCAGTTCGGACTTGGCACTTTTTGGCTGAGCCTGGCTGGTGGCCCACTCACTCGATCGCCATGTCTGTTAGCCACAGTTTTCCCGGTGGTGCCGCACCCGGGCTCGCCCCGGCTGACGCAGTTTTCGCGCCGCCCCGGCAGACGCGGTTTTCGCGCCGCCCCGGCTGACGCGGTTTTTGCCGCCCCGGCTGACGCAGTTCGGACTTGGCACTTTTTGGGCTGAGCCTGGCTGGCGGCCCACTCACTCGATCGCCATGTCTGTTTGCCACAGTCTTCCCGGTGGTGCCGCACCCGGGCTCGCCCCGGCAGACGCGTTTTTTTTTTCTTTCGCCCCGGCAGACGTGGTTCCCCCCCCCCCCTTTTCGCTCGCCCCGGCTGACGAGGTTTTCGCGCCGCCCCGGCTGACGCAGTTTTCGCGCCGCCCCGGCTGACGCGGTTTCGTGCCGCCCCGGCTGACGCGGTTTTTGCGTCGCCCCGGCTGACACGGTTCGGACTTTGCACTTTTCGGCTGTGCCTGGCTGGCGGCCCACTCACTCGATCGCCATGTCTGTTTGCCACAGTTTTCCCGGTGGTGCCGCACCCGGGCTCGCCCCGGCTGACGCAGTTTTCGCGCCGCCCCGGCTGACGCGGTTTCGTGCCGCCCCGGCAGACGCGGTTTTCGCGCCGCCCCGGCTGACGCGGTTTCGTGCCGCCCCGGCAGACGCAGTTCGGACTTAGCACTTTTCGGCTGTGCCTGGCTGGCGGCCCACTCACTCGATCGCCATGTCTGTTTGCCACAGTTTTCCCGGTGGTGCCGCACCCGGGCTCGCCCCGGCTGACGCAGTTTTCGCGCCGCCCCGGCTGACGCGGTTTCGTGCCGCCCCGGCAGACGCGGTTTTCGCGCCGCCCCGGCTGACGCGGTTTCGTGCCGCCCCGGCAGACGCAGTTCGGACTTAGCACTTTTCGGCTGTGCCTGGCTGGCGGCCCACTCACTCGATCGCCATGTCTGTTTGCCACAGTTTTCCCGGTGGTGCCGCACCCGGGCTCGCCCCGGCAGACGCGTTTTTTTTTTCTTTCGCCCCGGCTGACGCAGTTTTCGCGCCGCCCCGGCTGACGCGGTTTCGTGCCGCCCCGGCAGACGCGGTTTTTTGCGCCGCCCCGGCTGACGCGGTTTTTGCCGCCCCGGCTGACGCAGTTCGGACTTAGCACTTTTCGGCTGTGCCTGGCTGGCGGCCCACTCACTCGATCGCCATGTCTGTTTGCCACAGTTTTCCCGGTGGTGCCGCACCCGGGCTCGCCCCGGCTGACGCAGTTTTCGCGCCGCCCCGGCTGACGCGGTTTCGTGCCGCCCCGGCAGACGCGGTTTTCGCGCCGCCCCGGCTGACGCGGTTTCGTGCCGCCCCGGCAGACGCAGTTCGGACTTAGCACTTTTCGGCTGTGCCTGGCTGGCGGCCCACTCACTCGATCGCCATGTCTGTTTGCCACAGTTTTCCCGGTGGTGCCGCACCCGGGCTCGCCCCGGCTGACGCAGTTTTCGCGCCGCCCCGGCTGACGCGGTTTCGTGCCGCCCCGGCAGACGCGGTTTTCGCGCCGCCCCGGCTGACGCGGTTTCGTGCCGCCCCGGCAGACGCAGTTCGGACTTAGCACTTTTCGGCTGTGCCTGGCTGGCGGCCCACTCACTCGATCGCCATGTCTGTTTGCCACAGTTTTCCCGGTGGTGCCGCACCCGGGCTCGCCCCGGCAGACGCGTTTTTTTTTTTCTTTCGCCCCGGCTGACGCAGTTTTCGCGCCGCCCCGGCTGACGCGGTTTCGTGCCGCCCCGGCAGACGCGGTTTTTTTGCGCCGCCCCGGCTGACGCGGTTTTTGCCGCCCCGGCTGACGCAGTTCGGACTTGGCACTTTTTGGCTGAGCCTGGCTGGTGGCCCACTCACTCGATCGCCATGTCTGTTAGCCACAGTTTTCCCGGTGGTGCCGCACCCGGGCTCGCCCCGGCTGACGCAGTTTTCGCGCCGCCCCGGCAGACGCGGTTTTCGCGCCGCCCCGGCTGACGCGGTTTTTGCCGCCCCGGCTGACGCAGTTCGGACTTGGCACTTTTTGGGCTGAGCCTGGCTGGCGGCCCACTCACTCGATCGCCATGTCTGTTTGCCACAGTCTTCCCGGTGGTGCCGCACCCGGGCTCGCCCCGGCAGACGCGTTTTTTTTTTCTTTCGCCCCGGCAGACGTGGTTCCCCCCCCCCCCCCCTTTTCGCTCGCCCCGGCTGACGAGGTTTTCGCGCCGCCCCGGCTGACGCAGTTTTCGCGCCGCCCCGGCTGACGCGGTTTCGTGCCGCCCCGGCTGACGCGGTTTTCGCGCCGCCCCGGCTGACGCGGTTTTTGCGTCGCCCCGGCTGACACGGTTCGGACTTTGCACTTTTCGGCTGTGCCTGGCTGGCGGCCCACTCACTCGATCGCCATGTCTGTTTGCCACAGTTTTCCCGGTGGTGCCGCACCCGGGCTTGCCCCGGCAGACGCGTTTTTTTTTTTCTTTTCGCCCCGGCTGACGCAGTTTTCGCCCCGCCCCGGCTGACGCGGTTTCGTGCCGCCCCGGCAGACGCGGTTTTTTGCGCCGCCCCGGCTGACGCGGTTTTTGCCGCCCCGGCTGACGCAGTTCGGACTTTGCACTTTTTGGCTGAGCCTGGCTGGCGGCCCACTCACTCGATCGCCATGTCTGTTTGCCACAGTTTTCCCGGTGGTGCCGCACCCGGGCTCGCCCCGGCAGACGCGTTTTTTTTTTTCCTTCGCCCCGGCAGACGTGGTTCCCCCCCCCCCTCCGTCTTTCTTTTTGTTTTTTTTTTTCGCCGCGGCTGAAGTGGATTTTTCGGTGCCTCGACGCCCCGGTAGTCGCGGTTTTTCCGTTTCCGCACGGCCCCGGCTGACGCTGCTCGGTCACAGTCGCCTTTTGTGAGGATTGCAGACTTCTTGAGCGCGGGTGTTTTTTTTTTGTTGTTGTTGTTGTTTTATTACGCATTCGCTCCAGCAGACGCTGTTTAGACTTTTTGTTTCCTCTTTTATCCTGCGACGAGGTGACGAGGTTTATTCGGTGCCCCGCCGCCCCGGCTGAAGTGATTTTTCCTGTCCCGTGCCGCCCCGGCTGACGCGGTTGGGACTTCGCGTTTGTTCGGCCGCCACGGGTTTTGGCGCACTCGCTCGGTTGCTTGTTGTTGCCACTTGTTGCGAACCCAGGTTTCTTGAGCGAGCGCGGGCGTTTTTTCTTCCTTTCTTTCTTTGTTCTATGTGTTAGCGAATCGGCCTTTAATATCACACGAGGACTCACAACCAACAATTTTCAGTTTGAAGTGTAAAAAATCTGCAGGTGTTGACGTAACTGACTTGCCCCGTACCCTTGAGTACATCCATGAAGTTCTCGTAGTACTACTAAATCGCATTATTCCAAGTGGAGAAATTCCCATAAACTTGCAAACCTCTACACGAAAATCGGTGCGCGTGATAAAGTTGAAAATTATCGTCCGATATCAAATGTGCCTTCTATAACACAAATTCTAGGAAAAAAAAAAAAAAACACTTGTTCGCCGTTTTCTGCGCCGTGACTGGCAGCACTCCGGCGAAGCGAAACGGGGTCGATTCGAGCACGATATCGGCGTCTTTCGACGTGCTCGCCGGCGACCGTCGCACGAGTACGTCGCACGAGCGCGTCTGCCGGGGCGCCGTTTGCGAAGCCGACGCAAAAGTGGGAACCGCCGCTCGGATGATCGCCGCTTTCGGCAGAGTGAGTGTTGGCACTCCGGGGAAGCGAAACAGCGTGAATGCGCCCACGAAATCGGCGTATTTTGAAGTGCCCGCCGGCGACCGTCGCACGAGTACGGTAAACCGCGTCAGCCGGGGCGTAGTTCGGGACGCCGACGAAAAAGTGGGAAGCGCAACTCGGATCTTCGCCGTTTTTGCAGGAGTGAGTGGCGGCCCTCCTGCGAGACCAAGAAGCATCGATTCGTGCACGAATTCGGCGCCTTTCGACGTGATCGCCGGCGACCGTCGCTCGAGTAGGGCAAACCGCGTCTGCCGGGGCGGGCTTCGGGACGCCGATGCGAAAGTGGGAAACGCTGCTCGGATGTTCGCCGTTTTTGGCCGAGTGAGTGCTGGCACTCGGGCGAAGCCAAACGGGGCCGATTACGGCACGATATCGGCGTCTTTCGACGTGCCCGGCGGCGACCGTCGCACGAGTACGGTAAACCGCGT
>NW_027464950.1:0-106749 GCF_043290135.1 Rhipicephalus microplus
AAGATACGTGTTCAAGTTTAACTCAACGGCCAAGGAGTAGCCGGCGCCATAATGGTGCGCCAACATCTCCTTACATATCATATCAATAAGAAAAAAAGATGCGCGCCAATGCCCATCTATTGTATTCCCTTCTCACGTGCACCAATACCAAACTGCGCGTGCCATTTCTGTGGTGCAAGTGTGTTTAATAAGTAGTCGCAGTTTCATCTTTCACAATCATGAGGGTTCCCACATTGAAAGTATTCCTTCCCCCAACTGGTGGCAGGGACGCACGATGCAAAATTACAAAATGATCGCGCTTGAAGGCTTCATACAAATGCACTGTCGACCCGCTGAACATAGTCAGTAATCTAAAAAGATCTCACAAAACACCCACAAGCCGTTCGAAAAAGCCGCGGTTGGTATCCTGAAATGAAACATCAATAAAATCACAGCCTGGTCTCACGAACCTCCGCAAATGAAATCATCTTACAAACGACGCCCGCATTGTGCAGGTACACGCGCGCGGCAATCGCAACCCAACAACCAAACTGCCACCTTTGGTTCGCATCCAGTCCAACTGCGAATCCTGAGTAGCCGGTTTTTTTTTTTTTTTTTGCGAAAACAGGAAATGCCCATACCCCCCCCCCCCCTGTCAACCGCCTTTCTTTACTGAGTTTTGTACTTCTTTGTACACTATATAAATCACCTGCGTGGTACCCCTGTTATGCGTACGCACAGCTTTTTTTTTTTTTTTCCTTTCCATGGGGGCTGTTGATACTTTGCGTTGGGGCAATAATTAGCATGCAGCCCGCCCCCACGCTTTTCCGCTTCTACAGCTAATGCCACATGCGTCTATACATTCTCCCCCATCTTTTCTTGCATCAATGCTTCCGCACATTTTTCACCGCATCGCGCACTTCAATCTACATTCACTCCTCCTACAGTCTCGAAACGGGCCTGCCCTGCGCTCTCGAGAAATGAATGCCCCAATTTCGTAAACAAATGAGTGGGCGTGGCAGAGATGGAACTCGGCGCTGTCTCATGAATGTGGCTGTACCCTTCACATCGGACATGCTTAGCTAAACAACAACTAGATTTATCTTTTTATTTTTTCCCCCTTAAATAGTGAAGTGTAGGACCGGCGCTTTGCAGTGAATGCTTTAGTTTTCACTCTTGCCTTGACTTTAGCCACCAATAAGATAACCACCTTCTAGTTAATTCTACCCGCCTAAAGTCTATTTTGCCCTCCCCCGGTGCTTTGAAAAACTCTGCGCCATCATTCTAAACTATAGGGTGAAGCCATTTACATAACATTATCAAGTGTTCGGCAGTTCCCTTCTCTCCGCATGCACTGTATACCGTGTATACCCCTTCGTATTTGGCCCGACATGTCGGAGTTGCTCGGGCAAGCGCTGACGCGGTCTTTCTTTTCTATCATTCCCCTAGAGCTGAACACACTCGAGTTCATGTTACCTTTTGAGCAGCGGCCACCTTCCCCCTGTTCTTTTTTTTTTTTTTGATTACCACGCTCCTGATTTTTCCCTCCATTACCGTACTTGTGGCACTTTTCTCCGCGCACTCGGTCTTCTCTAATTTACCTGTTCAACCTCCCCGAGCACACACGTCGAGCGCGGCACACCAACGCTCCTGCTAGCGGTGTTCAACAGAGAGAAGAGGATGGATTTGGAGCCGAATCTGTCAGCACAACCCCTATGCCGACGCAAACAATTTGGGTGGCTCTGAGAAGAGCCGTTAATTTGTCGCCGCTCGCTGTGGCCCACGACGCACGCCTACTTGGAGCTGGTGTACTTGGTGACGGCTTTTGTGCCCTCGGACACCGCGTGCTTGGC
This sequence comes from Rhipicephalus microplus, assembly GCF_043290135.1. NCBI lineage: Eukaryota > Metazoa > Arthropoda > Arachnida > Ixodida > Ixodidae > Rhipicephalus > Rhipicephalus microplus. The sequence continues at coordinate 1,833 of NW_027464950.1, forward strand.
CAGCTCTCCGGGCAGCAGCAGGCGCACCGCGGTCTGGATCTCCCGGCTCGTGATGGTCGAGCGCTTGTTGTAGTGAGCAAGGCGCGACGACTCGGCGGCGATACGCTCGAAGATGTCGTTCACGAAGCTGTTCATGATGGACATGGCCTTGCTGGAGACACCAGTGTCGGGGTGCACCTGCTTCAGCACCTTATAGATGTAGATGGAGAAGCTCTCCTTCCTGCGGCGCTTCTTCTTCTTCTTGTCCGTGGCGCGCACATTCTTCTGCGCCTTGCCGGCCTTCTTGACGGCTTTGCCAGACGGTTGGGGAGGCATGATTTCACACAACACGCACGCGAGACCAGAGTCGAATGCGCGTGTCGCCCCTGCGCGGCGCGCTTAAATATGAGCGAGGGGTGTTGACGAGATCAGCACAACGCGCGCGCCCCATTGGTTCGCACGGCTTCCCTCTCTCACACTCTCATCCGTTCCCCGCGAGCGGCGGCGCGCGATGGTGGCAACGGAAACCATTCGAGCACGGCTCTCATCTTAGAAGGCAGCAGCTTTTCTCTTTTCGGCAACCGGCGTCGTTGGAGGTGTTGGTTGGTTCGAGTAGGAGGAGACCCGCTGTTCGCATGCGGTGACCCGGCGGACTCCTGCACAGGTTTTCGTCGGTTTTGGTGAGGTTTCTTGTCCCCTTTTCTCTGCCCTTTTTTTTTTTTTTTTTTTTTTTTCAGGTTAGGCTAGCTCCTAACTGACTTGGTAGCCTCGTGGTGGTGGTACCACGATGTCTACCAGTCTGCTCTCGCAGATTAGGCCGCGGGTGCACTACGCACGCGTGCCTAAGGGCGTCGGCAGTGCCGACATTTGCAAAGAGCTCGTGAAGCGCTTCACGCCCAGTGAGCTGACGTGTGTTCAGGATTATGGCTTAGGGAAGTTTGAGGTGACATTCGCGAATGACGAGGCGAATCGGCGGTTTTTAGACGATCCCGTCCTCGCCATTCGCGATGCGAGGATCAGGTTTCAGTACCGAGGTGTTCGGGTCAAGGTGGTGCGCATCATTGGCTTCCCGGCGGACGCGGATAAGCGCATCATAGTACAACTGTTGGAGAGGTTTGGAAAGGTTTTGGAAGTGGCGCGAGAGGAATCACCGTATCTGCCGGGGGTCTCGACCGGCGTCCTCATGATCAAAATGGAGATGCACAAGAGTGTCCCCAACCTGCTCGAGGTGAGGGACGTCATCGTCCAGTTTGAGTATGAGGGCGTCGCGCGGGTTTGCCGGCGCTGCTACAAGACTGGACACCATGCGGCGAAGTGCACTGTGCCACAGTGTGTGCGCTGTGGGGCTTTTGGTCACGACCAGTGCGCGGTAAAATGCAGGCACTGCGGCGGCGATCATGGCCCCTCACAGTGCAAGGCGCGGACGAATTCGTCGGCCGCCCCGCCTGTAGCCTCTTCTTCTTCCCAGGAGCAGGTGAGCGGCGTTGCGGAGGATCGGGAGGCTGCTCCGGGGGACGCCGAGGGCTCGACCCAGCCACAGCCGGAGCCCATTAGCGAACGGGCTCCAGGAGGGGAAGAGCAGGAGGCGGGGTCGGAATTAGCTGAGGCCCCCACCCTCTCTGCTGCCGCCGAGCCGTCGCCGGCCTCGCCTGCCGGTGCGCCCGGGACCAGCCCTGCTGACGCGCATGCTGCCGAGGAGACACAGGAACCCATGAGCTGGACGGACGCTGTTCGGGGCAAGAAGCGGCGCGCCAACCGATCACCAGGGCCCTCCAAGGAGAGGCTGGCGGCGGCTCCGAGCGGCGGCCCCGGCAGCCCTAAGGACGACCTCCCGGTTCCGAAGCGAGCCGCAGCGACAGAGTCCGACGAGGAGTCCACCTCGTCGACTGTCACGGACGGTACCACGGGTGAGTTGAACAACAGTTCTTCTTGCCCTAACTGTGGACCAGGCAATTGCGAGTGTTCGTTAATGTCTAACACAGTGTACTCGTCCACGAACGAGGATTCCCTCTCCGAGGGGGACTCTCGTTCGTAGGTCTTATATTAGGTAGCTTTTCAGCAGCTGATACCTTCGAGTATCTGCTGTTTTCTTCTCTTCTGTGATTTTCTTTTCGCTTCTTGCCTATTCTAGAGTCTGTCTTCTCTCCTATCTTTCATCATGGCTTCTTCTCTAACTATTGCTACCTTTAATTGTCGGGGTATTACTAGAGCAGCGAAACAAGCTGAGGTCATTCATTTAGCTCGGTCTCGAAAAATAGACATTCTCCTTTTGCAGGAAACTTTTGTGTCTAAATTGCAACAGATTAAGAACTTTGACAGAACGTTTGGCACAAAATCCTACTGGAATTATGGTGGCGCACATTGCCGGGGAGTTGCTGTCATTTTAATGCCACGATTCACCGGTTCTGTGCTACGCTACGCCAGGGATTCGGACGGCCGTGTTCTGTCAGTGGATCTTGACTCTGGCGTTAGAATTGTGAATGTGTATGCTCCAGCAAAGCGCGGACAGCAGAAAGATTTCTTTAATTCCCTAGATTCTTATCTAGTTGGCCCTTCCCGTGTCATTTTAGTAGGCGATTTCAACTGTGTTTTAGAAAAAGCGGATCGCGTTTCCCTCAAAGGAACTCCAAAGTTTAGAGACGGAAACGGCGAGCTAGAGTTGCGGGAGCTTGTTAAAGAGCTGGGGCTTGTCGATGCTTGGCGGTCCCTCCGTCCTCTCCAGTCAGGCATGACTTGGACGGGGAGGGGGAGCCGCTCGAGGATCGATCGTTTTTATGTCTCGCCCTCGCTTGCTCCTAGCATGCACTCTAGCTGGCTGTGTTCTTCCGCGTTGAGTGACCATAGCCTCCTTGCTCTGAGATTTGCCGACTCTAGTTTGGTGCCATGGGGCAAGCGACCGTGGCGTTTAAATCCACGGCTCCTTAAAGATAAGGACGCCACAAAAGATGTGGCGACCTACCTCATAGGTTCACTCCTTGGCGAACAGAACTTAGACGGTAGCGATTGGGACACGGTGAAGGCCGGAGTCGCGGAGCGCTTTCGGGATTGGGGCAAGAGGCGGGCGCGGGAGGAGCGCGCCGAGATCAAAGCGGTCTCTGACGCGATCCTCCTGCTCTCAAAGCCATTGTCCTGCGGCCTGGGGGTAACCGCGGCTCTTACTTCACTGCGCAAAGAATATAGAGTCCTGCTCCAGCGACGCTGGGACCGCTTGCGGGCCACAGCACGCGCAGAGCAGTGGGAAATGGAGGCTTGGTGCAGCAGAAATGTCCTTCGCAGACACTTGGCTAGGAAGAGCTCAGCGATAACCTCTTTGGTCGATCCTAACACAGGCGGCTTAGTGGAAACGCAGGACGAAGTATTAGAGGTGGCAAGACAGTTCTATAAGAACCTTTACGCCGAACCACCTCCCACTCCGTACTCGTTTCCTTTCACCAAAACTTACGAGGACCTTGACATCTGTGACACTCCTCTCGTCGAAGAGGAGGTGTTTGCAGCTCTTAAATCCATGAACCACAATCGCAGCCCAGGTTCCGATGGTTTGACATTCGAGTTTTATGTCAAGTTTTGGAGGGTTTTGGGGGGGCCTTTTACCACATTGGCAAACAGGCTCCTCCGTGAAGGGACCCTGTCAGCAACTCAAAGGGAAGGGCGGATCACTCTCCTGTGCAAGGATGAGACGAGACGCACCGACCTGAGAGCCTGGCGGCCCATCACCCTCCTGAACTGTGATTACAAGCTCATAGCTAAGTGCCTGTCCGTTCGACTCACTCCAGTGCTCAGTACTGTTTTGGGTCCGTACCAGGCGTGTTGTGTCCAAAATAGGTCGTGCCAACTTCATGGTTTTGCTATCAGGGACCTTATAGAATGGTCGAACTCTCGCAAACTAAGTGGAATCATTTGTTCTTTTGATCAAGAAAAGGCTTTTGATATTATCAGTCACAAGTACATCTTTAAAGTTTTAAAGCAGGCGGGCTTCAGTTCCAAGTTCATCAGCATGGTCAGGGCTCTCTACTTTCGTCCTAGCTCTGCTGTTGTCATACAAGATCGCGTCTCGGAGTCGTTCGGTGTGTGCCGTGGGGTCCGACAGGGCGACCCACTGTCGCCCGCTCTCTACGTGCTCGCATTCGAGCCGCTCCTGCAGAGGCTTTCTAAAGACACCAGCATAGGCAGATTTCCCCTTCCGCCAGGTTCCCCCCCGGTGGCAATGTTTGCCTATGCAGATGACCTCTCTATTGTCGTCCCGGACGAGGCAACTGTTTGTACCGTCTTGGATGTTATGGAGGGGTACTGCTCGGCGAGCGGCGCCAGAATAAATAAGTCGAAGAGCGCAGTCATGTATCTGAACTGCGCTCCCTCCAGTCCACGTCCTGTACATGGCCTCCCGATACAGAAGCGCCTACGTATCTTAGGTTTCCATTTCGAGCCAGATGGCCTGACTACCGAAAACTGGCGGCTAGCGAGGCAAAAGCTGACTGACAGGATTAAGGAACTCGGTGCCTTGTCTTGTCCACTTACAGCTAGGGCCACGATAATTCGATCACTGTTGTTCAGTTTCCTCACGTACATAGGTTCGGTTATGCCAGTTAAACCCCACACCAAAGTTATTTTGGAAAAGAAAGTTCTCAAATTCTTTTGGGGTCGTGCCTCTCCTTTTGTGGCGCGCCCCGTGTTGAAGTTGCGCAGGGACGAAGGAGGATTAGGTATTCCCGACCTTAGCGTTGTGACTACGGCATTACATGTTAAATGGACACGGGTAGCTCTTGATTCAGATATGCTCCTTACTAGAAGCTTCGCATCGTATTTCCTGAGCACCAGGCTGAGGTTGTTCTCGCCTGGGGCATTTTCGAATTCCGTGCCTCGGGCGGGAACGCCTTCTGCCTTCTATGCAGGGGCCGCTTCTACTTTGGCCCGTCTCCAAGAGGTCGACCCCGAGATAGATTTAGTTTCAATCGAACTCCGCGAGTTAGTCGATAGACTCGCTCCCGAGTTACCTGAGCGCTATAGAGAACACGACCTGTCCGAATACAGTCCTAACTGGCGGTTAATTACTGCCGGTTTCCTGGACGCCAAGCGTGCTACATTTATGTATCGCCTGGCCAGAGATCGCCTGCCTCTAAGGTTCAGGCCCTTCGCAAGAATTGCTCAACGAGGAGCGTGCCCTTTTTGTGGCACTCTGGAGGACCTGGTTCACGTGTTCTCTCAGTGCGCACTACCAGCTGCCCTCCATCGAAGGATAGCTAGCTTGTTTGGCCACCCAGGTGTTCCTTTCAACACCGTTCGTTTTCTCCATCCCCTGTCGCGACAAGCGGCTAAGCAATACGTGCTTCTGCTTGTTGAGTGCTCGTACCAAGTGTGGGTTGCACGGTGCTGTGCCGTCTTTGACGGCAGGCGACCCGGGCTTCACGAAGTGCTTGCAAAAGTACGGAAGGAGGTCTGGTTCGTTCTCCACCGAGAGTGGCAGCGCCTCGGTGCAAAGAAGTTTTACGAGACGTGGCACCGTCCGGCAGTGATTTTCAGTGAGGCAGGAGGGCAGATAACCATCAACTTCTAATGATGGCTTTCTCTAAGGCTCCACGACTAGGCCTAGTGAGCCAGTCGCCCCCGAGTTTGGTCTGTATGGTCTTTCACCCGAGCTTCGCATGTGCTAAGGTGGTCCTGTCACCTTGTCGGGCTTCACCCGCAAGGTCCGTGTTGGCCCCTTCTGTAGGCTCGGCTACTTTACTCGTCGAGGCGGAAGGTGGTTCCCTTCTTCGAGAAGGACTAAGCCGGCTTTCAGCCGTGCCGGTTTCCGTGGGTACGTCTGGTTTGCGTGCAGCGGCACTGGCCCCTGCACCAAATAGTAGTCCCGTAGACCCCACAGGACGGATTGTGTCTTACTGCACCCTTGTGGTGAGGAGACGGGCCATGACCGCAAAGCGCCTCGCGCTGAGCGATAGCCCATCTGCCCTGAGGGAGTGTCGTCGCAGGCTCTCAGCCGCGAGACAGTGTGAGGGCACGGGCACTTTGGTTGTGGTGACTGAAGTCACTGCGACCGAGGGCTGCCCCGCTGCCACGTTCTTGGGTACGTCCGCTTTGCGTGTGGTGGCGAGAGCTACCGTGCCGAAGGGTAGCCCCTGTGTCAAGTCTCGCTGGGCCCTAGTGGTCAGGAGACGGGCCATGACCGCAGCGCACCCTACGCGCTGTGATAGCCCACCTTGCCGGGGTACGTTCACTTTGCGCGTTGCGACCGAAGTTGCTTCGCCAGAGGGTAGTCCCTTTGTCGGGCCTCCCCGGCTTGTACGCCGGGAGGCAGGCCGCGTCTGTTCGGCGCCTGGCGCCGAACGGTGGCCCCCTTGCCAGGGCATGGCCGTCTGCCCGAAACAAATCTTCCCCCCAAACAACCCTGGGGGGAGGTGGTACCGGGACAGACGTAGGATGATGATGGGTTGATGAGTTAAGTGTGACTCTGGGACAAAGCGTTCCGGCGCCGCGTCTCCTTCCTATCTGACAACGGTACCATGTCCGGACGTGGCAAGGGCGGCAAGGCGAAAGGCAAGAGCAAGACCCGTTCTAGCCGCGCGGGGCTTCAGTTCCCCGTGGGCCGTATTCACCGCCTCCTACGCAAGGGAAACTACGCCGAGCGCGTCGGAGCGGGCGCCCCGGTCTACCTGGCTGCCGTACTCGAGTACCTGGCCGCCGAGGTGCTCGAGCTGGCGGGCAACGCCGCTCGTGACAACAAGAAGACCCGGATCATCCCCCGTCACTTGCAGCTCGCCATCCGCAACGACGAGGAGCTGAACAAACTGCTTTCCGGCGTCACCATCGCGCAGGGCGGTGTGTTGCCCAACATTCAAGCCGTGCTTCTTCCGAAGAAGACGGAGAAGAAGGCGTAAGCGAGCACCCCTTCCGCGCGCTCGCCGCATTCCCCAAACGGTCCTTCTAAGGACCACCCAAACAGGTGACGCGGCCGGGCTTCGCTTCGCAGTCACGATGGCTCTGTTCGTACCCTCAAGCGTGTTTGTTTTTGTCTATATTATATATATATTTCCTCGCGACATCAGTTAGCCACCAGTGCGCAACGCCAAATGCTGCACAGAGACAACCAAATCACGCAGCTCGGCACCGAAAGAGACAGAAAAGGGCATGTAAGCGTTGTCATTAGTTACTGTGAAGCTCCACACGTAACCGTCTATCTTGACGATGACACCTGAACGGGTCAGCACAGCGACAGAGTAAATTTAATACTTTTGAATCGAAAAACAAACGTAAGGTAAAAAAGAAGAGAGAGAGAGAACCCGCCGTTAGCGCATTTCATTTGGTGCTTCTAACACAATTTATTTCGTCTGTCTTGCTAGGAAGCGCAGCCACTATTACACAGAACACACAACACAAGCGCTTAACTTCAACTAAACGTTTATTGCAAAAAAAAAAAAAAAAAAACTGTCCAGAATATGGCTTAAAAACTTGTTCCGTTTCAAAAGAAATGAAAGGAAATGACACGCGATGATTTTGAGTGTGTTTGTGCACTCTCTATCGCGCTCACGCAGAAAGAACTGTGTTTTGGATGGGGTGATAGAGAATAACAGATAGTAATGTGCGGGACTGGCACGTGTGCTTTTTGTTGTCTACCTTTTACTATTCTTTTTCTATAAACTCTGACGTTTGCAATAAACGTTCAGTTGAAGTTAAGCGCTTGTGTTGTGAGGTCTGTGTAATAGTGGCTGCGCTTCCTAGCGAGATGGATCCTTACCAACTGGCCCGATACAATTGTTTATTTCGTCTCTCGGTAAAACTTCATCACCTCCTACGAGTGCACCCAAAAGTTGCGCCGGGGTCCAGCAGCCCAACTCACCATGGCGTTACGCAAACAGAAGCCCTCAAAAACACCTTACAAGCGGCGGGCAAAAAGGTAAACACATAAATGAAATTGACACACCACAGGTTCGCAGCACGGCTGCTGCACACACACCGACTGAAGCTAGCCTACCTTTTCTCTGTCTACTCATAATGATACACACTTTTACCTTGAATTTGTCAAAGCTGAGCCATTTCTTCGTAATAACGACGCGCCGACGTTCCGTTCTTCCGCGCGCTAGACAACGGCAGCCACGTACGTACAAAACATGACAGCAAAAGAGGGTGCGGCCGGAGTACGTGGCCTGGAGTGGTCTCGTAGCCAAAGCAGACACGTTGGTGGTCCTGAGAAGGACCGTTTGTTGTTGCTTGCCTGTCGACCGAAGCGCAGGGAGCAGCCCAACTTAGGCGCGCTCACCGCGAATGCGCCGAGCCAGCTGGATGTCCTTTGGCATGATGGTGACGCGCTTAGCGTGGATGGCGCACAGGTTGGTGTCTTCGAAAAGACCAACGAGGTAGGCCTCGCTAGCTTCCTGTAGGGCCATCACGGCAGAACTCTGGAAACGGAGGTCCGTCTTGAAGTCCTGAGCGATTTCCCGCACCAGGCGCTGAAAGGGAAGCTTGCGGATCAGCAGTTCGGTCGACTTCTGGTATCGGCGAATTTCACGCAGGGCCACGGTTCCAGGCCTGTAACGGTGAGGTTTCTTCACCCCGCCTGTGGCAGGGGCACTCTTGCGAGCAGCCTTGGTAGCAAGCTGCTTACGCGGAGCCTTGCCTCCGGTGCTCTTGCGCGCGGTTTGTTTAGTTCGGGCCATGCTGCGTGCGTCCGATCACCTCGACTGACGGAGCGAAACTGCGCTCCTGCCGGAGATCGGCAAAAGCGGCTTCGCCGCACGACCCATCTCTCTCCCTCCCATTGGCCGAAGCGTGAGAACCCGTCCGCGTGCGAGCGCGGAAGCGTACGCCAGGATGCTGGCTGGCGCTCATTTTCGGGCAACCGTGCAGTTCGCGGCTGCAAAGAGGTACACCGAAACGAAACCACTACCGCTGTACAATACAGCCTGCTGCGCATTTCTTTCGCCTTCCAGGCAACACATCAATCGACGCTGTAGCTCGTCGCTTCCCGAAGCGGCGCGACGGAGTGCGAGACGCCACCATTCACGCCAACAGCGCGCATCGCACTAGAGCGCCTCGCATCACCGAGGGCAAATGCGCACTGCCACGCCAAAAAAACTTGCTCCTTGCGTTGTCGCTTATTTGCGACCATTACGTAGATGGGCGAAGACGACGAGAGACCACCGGCAGTGTTGGTATATGCATACACGTCCGCGCAACGACAAGGAGTAAAACGCAACAAAACATTCTAACACAAACACCCCGTACATCCAACTGCCACTGAGCGCGCCTACTTGCTCAATCGCAGACAGTAACGGGACTCAATTTTATCTTCCTTTCCCTCTTAAGAATCACTCATACATACTTGCCAAACTACTAGGTGCGCTCAATGGCGGTTGGATGTACGGGGTGTTTGCGTTCGAATGTTTGGTTTCATTTTTACTCCTATTCCCTCGATATGTCGTCTCACTCTGGCTTCCCTCATCTCTCTTTCTCTACACCTTTATTCCTATCCTTTTAATCCCTCCTCACCCCCCATCCCTTGTGAGCTACCGCTGAGGTGTCGCATCCTGATGCAGACATTTTCGGGGCTCACTTTCCTCTTCTTTTCCATCTTACACATCAGCAATCCCCCCCCCCCCAACTCTAAGTGCTAAATATGTGGCACAAAAAGCAGGAAATGGACTCAATGAAAGGGTGAAAAATAATAATCATAACAGAAACGAAGATCAACACGCGCCTCAAAAAGCCCCATTCACTCCGCTTTCACATTTTCACGAGAAAATGAAGGTACACACTTGGAGAACAATTTTTGTTATAGGTAGGCTTGCCTGAGCAGAACCACTGTCGTGCGCCTTGGTTACACATTCGACATGCCTCTGCCTGTGCGGAGGGGGGTGGGAAAAGAAGGGTGCACTTGAAAATGCATTGCTCGTGGGTTGGTGTCGCCATCTGACGGCAGGCTCACGCGAGCGCGCCTTGCTTTCGAATTTCCCGCGCTCGAACCTTTCGCGTTTACATGAACTAGTTCTCCCCCCCCCCCCTCCCCTCTCGCGTGGGCGGCGAAGCCAGCCTCCCTAGAGTGACCACCTCTGCCGGCGAAATGGAAACACTTGTTGCGTAGCTGTCCGTCCAAGTAAAGCTTTCACAACAGCGGTGTTCGCAGCACCAGTACAGTACATGAGTGCCACTTCTATCAAGTGCAGCTTCCCTCAGCACGCTGCATGGGCAGCGCTTATTGTGTACTTGCTTCTGACTTGCGCAGAAATTCTGTTTAAACATCCCCTTCCACTTTTTCTTTCTTTCTTTTTTTTTTTTTACAGCTCGGCAGCGCCAGGTGTGAAAAAAAAAAAATATCAGGCGAGACAATGTACACAATGTGTTCTTGAATGGGGCACTTCTGAGTGCACAGCGGGCGCGGTAAACACGACCAACCTGTCACAATCAATTTTTTCATTTGTAAGTACACATCCGTTCTTCGTGTGGGTGCCCCACGGTAGAACATAGTGCGTTTTTATTTATTTTGACACAACGTGACGCGATCGTGTAGTGGGCATTCCAAAGAGAAAAGCGAGTTCGTGCTTCCTGAGCATAGTCGTGTCTCCAAGAATGCAGTGACCAGGGTAGAACAAGATGGAAAACTGGGCTAGTTGGTGAGCATTCATCGTGGTTAACAGCGCGAAACACCCGGACAGGAGCGATAGAAGGACACGGTACAGCGCTGACTTTCAACTGAAATTTTTATTGAAAACACGAGAATATATATATAGACAGAACAGAAGACCTCGTGACCAAACCAGCCCCCTCAATCGATAAAATTATACACGGCGACAAGGCTTTGTCATGTGCACGCAATCTTGCCACAAAAATAACACATACTTCAAACTATAAGATTCCAATGTCGCCAAGAAAACCGGGCATGAGCAGACGAATGAACTTTAGCCACTATCTAACAAAGATAATTCATTACCAAGTAAGGCGATAGACGGCTGGCTAACGCAGTGAGACCCTTTCTTATTTATAAAAAATGCCTCCATAATTTCTCTTGAAAGCTTGTCTGGGTGCTTGAAAAGTACTTTTGTTTTTTCAAAAAGTGGGTGGCATCCACATTCGCGGCAATGCAAAGACAAATGTGAATGCGCAAATCCTTTCAAGGAGCTGTGGTGTTCCCTTAGCCGTATATTGACACAACGCCCGGTCTGACCAATGTACTCTCGCCCGCATGAAAATGGGGTTGAGTACACGACATTCTGCATGCACGGGAGAAACTTCATAGTATGTTTGATACTACACTGCTGATAAATTCCAGTCTTCCTGCCTTCTATGCGAGTGTTTACTGCCTGGCAAAGTCCCTTAAGCTTCGTTCTGCTTGAAAACCCAACGTTTAATCTGAACTTAGATGCTACTTTCTTTAATCTGTGCGAAAAGGAATGAACATATGGAATGTAGACAGAACGGCTAAAATCTTTTTCTTTCACTCGGGAGGACTGCCCCTTGACCTCACGCAGCAGCTTATCGCAAGTCGTAGAAATGATAGAGTGAGGAAAGCCTGCATCACGCAGCCTCGCCACCTGATAGTTAACGCTGTCGAGCATACGATGGGGACAACTCTTATTGAGGGCGGACCTTATAGCGGAAGTGGCTATACCTCGTTTAATCAATTTCGAGTGCCCTGACCTGAAATCAAGAAGAGACTTCTTTGACCTCGGTTGATAGGTCCAACACACATGTTCCGCTTTGAAAGACAGTCTAAGGTCTAAGAACTGCAACTCCTCCTTTTCAGGAACCTCAATAGTAATAGACAAGGTCTTAGCAATAGACAAGGTCTTAGGTTTAGCCGTCATGTCTGGCCGTGGCAAAGGTGGCAAAGGGCTGGGGAAGGGTGGCGCCAAGCGTCATCGAAAGGTGTTGCGTGACAACATCCAGGGCATAACCAAGCCGGCCATCCGTCGTCTGGCGCGCCGTGGCGGTGTCAAGCGCATCTCTGGCCTCATCTACGAGGAAACTCGCGGCGTTCTCAAGGTGTTCCTCGAGAACGTGATCCGCGATGCCGTCACTTACACCGAGCACGCCAAAAGGAAGACCGTGACAGCCATGGACGTCGTGTACGCCCTCAAGCGTCAGGGCCGCACCCTGTACGGATTCGGAGGCTAAGAAGCCAGCGGCGTCGCCTGCAGCCAGCCAACGAGAACACAACAGCCCTCTTCAGGGCTACCCACTTGATGCTTCGGCAGTGTGATCCCAGCGGTTCGCCATACCCGTCCGTCCCTCTTTGCAATATCATTGCGTCATCGCTCAGGTGAGCAGCACCTCGTGTAGTAGTAGCTTGATCGCGCTGGGTACTTGTCACGTTCACCGCATTTCGTTCGCGTCGTCGTCTTTCTCCTGGGTCTGCATGCACGAATCAATCGCCGCATCTGCGAGTTCTTCCTCTCCTTCCTGCAAGCCAAGCTGCTAAAACGGGCCCGTCAAGCGAACGTCGCCTAGTTACCTTATCGCGCGAAGGAAGAAGCCGAGCGCAGCGTTCTACCCTGGTCACTGCATTCTTGGAGACACGACTATGCTCAGGAAGCACGAACTCGCTTTTTTCTTTGGAATGCCCACTACACGATCGCGTCACGTTGTGTCAAAATAAATAAAAACGCACTATGTTCTACCGTGGGGCACCCAGACGAAGAAGGGATGTGTACTTACAAATGAAAAAATTGATTGTGACAGGTTGGTCGTGTTTACCGCGCCCGCTGTGCACTCAGAAGTGCCCCATTCAATAACACATTGTGTACATTGTCACGCCTAATAATTTTTGTTTGTTTTTTTTTTTTCACACCTGGCGCTGCCGAGCTGCAAAATACAAAAAAAAAAGAAAGAAAAGTGGAAGGGGATGTTTAAACAGAATTTCTGCGCAAGTCAGAAGCAAGTACACAATAAGCGCTGCCCATGCAGCGTGCTGAGGGAAGCTGCACTTGATAGAAGTGGCACTCATGTACTGTACTGGTGCTGCGAACACTGCAGTTGTGAAAGCTTTACTTGGACGGACAGCTACGCAACAAGTGTTTCCATTTCGCCGGCAGAGGTGGTCACTCTAGGGAGGCTGGCTTCGCCGCCCACGCGAGAGGGGGGGGGGGGGGGGACTAGCCCATGATGTAAACGCGAGAGGTTCGAGCGCGGGAAATTCGAAAGCAAGGCGCGCTCGCGTGAGCCTGCCGTCAGATGGCGACACCAACCCACGAGCATTGCATTTTCAAGTGCACCCTTGGTTTCCCACCCACCTCCGCACAGGACGAGGCGTGTCGAATGTGTAACCAAGGCGCACGACAGTGGTTCTGCTCAGGCAAGCCTACCTATAACAAAAATTGTTCTCCATGTGTGTACCTTCATTTTCTCGTGAAAATGTGAAAGAGGAGTGAATGGGGCTTTTTGAGGCGCGTGTTGATCTTCGTTTCTATTATGATTATTATTTTTCACCCTTTCATTGAGTCCATTTCCTGCTTTTTGTGCCACATATTTAGCACTTAGAGGTTGGGGGGGGGGGGGGGGGATTGCTGATGTGTAAGATGGAAAAGAAGAGGAAAGTGAGCCCCGAAACTGTCTGCATCAGGATGCGACACCTCAGCGGTAGCTCACAAGGGATGGGGGGTGAGGGGGGATTAAAAGGGTGGGAATAAAAGTGTAGAGAAAGAGACATGAGGGAAGCCAGAGTGAGACGACATATCGAGGGAATAGGAGTAAAAATGAAACAAAACATTCGAACGCAAACACCCCGTACATCCAACCGCCATTGAGCGCACCTAGTAGTTTGGCAAGTATGTATGAGTGATTCTTAAGAGGGAAAGGAAGATAAAATTGAGTCCCGTTACTGTCTGCGATTGAGCAAGTAGGCGCGCTCAGTGGCAGTTGGATGTACGGGGTGTTTGTGTTAGAATGTTTTGTTGCGTTTTACTCCTTGTCGTTGCGCGGACGTGTATGCATATACCAACACTGCCGGTGGTCTCTCGTCGTCTTCGCCCATCTACGTAATGGTCGCAAATAAGCGACAACGCAAGGAGCAAGTTTTTTTGGCGTGGCAGTGCGCATTTGCCCTCGGTGATGCGAGGCGCTCTAGTGCGATGCGCGCTGTTGGCGTGAATGGTGGCGTCTCGCACTCCGTCGCGCCGCTTCGGGAAGCGACGAGCTACAGCGTCGATTGATGTGTTGCCTGGAAGGCGAAAGAAATGCGCAGCAGGCTGTATTGTACAGCGGTAGTGGTTTCGTTTCGGTGTACCTCTTTGCAGCCGCGAACTGCACGGTTGCCCGAAAATGAGCGCCAGCCAGCATCCTGGCGTACGCTTCCGCGCTCGCACGCGGACGGGTTCTCACGCTTCGGCCAATGGGAGGGAGAGAGATGGGTCGTGCGGCGAAGCCGCTTTTGCCGATCTCCGGCAGGAGCGCAGTTTCGCTCCGTCAGTCGAGGTGATCGGACGCACGCAGCATGGCCCGAACTAAACAAACCGCGCGCAAGAGTACTGGAGGCAAGGCTCCGCGTAAGCAGCTTGCTACCAAGGCTGCTCGCAAGAGTGCCCCTGCCACAGGCGGGGTGAAGAAACCTCACCGTTACAGGCCTGGAACCGTGGCCCTGCGTGAAATTCGCCGATACCAGAAGTCGACCGAACTGCTGATCCGCAAGCTTCCCTTTCAGCGCCTGGTGCGGGAAATCGCTCAGGACTTCAAGACGGACCTCCGTTTCCAGAGTTCTGCCGTGATGGCCCTACAGGAAGCTAGCGAGGCCTACCTCGTTGGTCTTTTCGAAGACACCAACCTGTGCGCCATCCACGCTAAGCGCGTCACCATCATGCCAAAGGACATCCAGCTGGCTCGGCGCATTCGCGGTGAGCGCGCCTAAGTTGGGCTGCTCCCTGCGCTTCGGTCGACAGGCAAGCAACAACAAACGGTCCTTCTCAGGACCACCAACGTGTCTGCTTTGGCTACGAGACCACTCCAGGCCACGTACTCCGGCCGCACCCTCTTTTGCTGTCATGTTTTGTACGTACGTGGCTGCCGTTGTCTAGCGCGCGGAAGAACGGAACGTCGGCGCGTCGTTATTACGAAGAAATGGCTCAGCTTTGACAAATTCAAGGTAAAAGTGTGTATCATTATGAGTAGACAGAGAAAAGGTAGGCTAGCTTCAGTCGGTGTGTGTGCAGCAGCCGTGCTGCGACCCTGTGGTGTGTCAATTTCATTTATGTGTTTACCTTTTTGCCCGCCGCTTGTAAGGTGTTTTTGAGGGCTTCTGTTTGCGTAACGCCATGGTGACTTGGGCTGCTGGACCCCGGCGCAACTTTTGGGTGCACTCGTAGGAGGTGATGAAGTTTTACCGAGAGACGAAATAAACAATTGTATCGGGCCAGTTGGTAAGGATCCATCTCGCTAGGAAGCGCAGCCACTATTACACAGACCTCACAACACAAGCGCTTAACTTCAACTGAACTTTCATTGCAAACGTCAGAGTTTATAAAGGGGGTGAACAGAGAAAAAGAATAGTAAAAGGTAGACAACAAAAAGCACACGTGCCAGTCCCGCACATTACTGTCTGTTATTCTCTATCACCCCATCCAAAAAACAGTTCTTTCCGCGTGAGCGCGATAGAGAGTGCACTAACACACTCGAAATCATCGCGTGTCATTTCCTTTCATTTCTTTTGAAGCTGAACAAGTTTTTGTGCCATATTCTGGACAATTTTTTTTTTTTTTTTTTGCAATAAACGTTTAGTTGAAGTTAAGCGCTTGTGTTGTGTGTTCTGTGTAATAGTGGCTGCGCTGCCTAGCAAGATAGACGAAATAAATTGTGTTAGAAGCACCAAATGGAATGCGCTAACGGCGGGTTCTCTCTCTCTCTCTCTCTTTTTTTTTTTTACCTTACGTTTGTTTTTCTATTCAAAGGTATTAAATTTACTCTGTCCCTGTGCTGACCCGTTCAGGTGTCATCGTAAGGATAGACGGTTACGTGTGGAGCTTTTTTTTTTTTTTTTTTAATGAGAAATGACAACGCTTACATGCTCTTTTCTGTCTTTTTCGGTGCCGAGCTGCGTGATTTGGTTGTCTCTTTGCAGCATTTGGCGTCGCGCACTTGTGGCTAACTGATGTCGCGAGGAAATATATATAAAGTATAGAAAAACAAACACGCTTGAGGGTACGAACAGAGCCATCGTGACTGCGAAGCGAAACACGGCCGCGTCACCTGTTTGGGTGGTCCTTAGAAGGACCGTTTGGGGAATGCGGCGAGCGCGCGGAAGGGGTGCTCGCTTACGCCTTCTTCTCCGTCTTCTTTGGAAGAAGCACGGCTTGAATGTTGGGCAACACACCGCCCTGCGCGATGGTGACGCCGGAAAGCAGTTTGTTCAGCTCCTCGTCGTTGCGGATGGCGAGCTGCAAGTGACGGGGGATGATCCGGGTCTTCTTGTTGTCACGAGCGGCGTTGCCCGCCAGCTCGAGCACCTCGGCGGCCAGGTACTCGAGTACGGCAGCCAGGTAGACCGGAGCGCCAGCTCCGACGCGCTCGGCGTAGTTTCCCTTGCGTAGGAGGCGGTGAATACGGCCCACGGGGAACTGAAGCCCCGCGCGGCTAGAACGGGTCTTGCTCTTGCCTTTCGCCTTGCCGCCCTTGCCACGTCCGGACATGGTGTTGCTTTTCGCTTGGTACGACGCCGGTTGCCGAAAACAAGAAAGCTGCTGCCTTCTGAGATGAGAGCCGTGCTCGAATGGTTTGGGTGGTGGTAGTGATTAGAATGAAGAGGAAAAAGGCACCTAATTTCTGTCTGCCTTCAGGCGACACGGCGCAGTGCCTTATAGGGGTGGGGGGAAGGAGGGATAAAAGAATAGAAGGAAAGTAGAAGCAGAAGAAGACAGCCAACGAGAGGAAAAAAGAAGGAGATAGGAAAGTGGGGATCCGGTCGAAGCAGTCCAAGGGCGGGGTGCCACAATGCGAGAGCTACACGGCGTCAGGAGACCGCGGAGGGCGAACCAGTCGGCGGGAGCTACGCTGAAGTCGGAGATCGCGAGGGCACAACCGTCCAGCTTGAAATCCTGCGAGCGAATCCCGAATGGTTTCCGTTGCCACCATCGCGCGCCGCCGCTCGCGGGGAACGGATGAGAGTGTGAGAGAGAGAAGCCGTGCGAACCAATGGGGCGCGCGCGTTGTGCTGATCTCGTCAACACCCCTCGCTCATATTTAAGCGCGGCGAGACGGGGGGACACGCGCATTCGACTCTGGTCTCGCGTGCGTGTTGTGTGAAATCATGCCTCCCCAACCGTCTGGCAAAGCCGTCAAGAAGGCCGGCAAGGCGCAGAAGAATGTGCGCGCCACGGACAAGAAGAAGAAGAAGCGCCGCAGGAAGGAGAGCTTCTCCATCTACATCTATAAGGTGCTGAAGCAGGTGCACCCCGACACTGGTGTCTCCAGCAAGGCCATGTCCATCATGAACAGCTTCGTGAACGACATCTTCGAGCGTATCGCCGCCGAGTCGTCACGCCTTGCTCACTACAACAAGCGCTCGACCATCACGAGCCGGGAGATCCAGACCGCGGTGCGCCTGCTGCTGCCCGGAGAGCTGGCCAAGCACGCGGTGTCCGAGGGTACAAAAGCCGTCACCAAGTACACCAGCTCCAAGTAGGCGTGCGTCGTGGGCCACAGCGAGCAACGACAAATCAACGGCTCTTCTCAGAGCCACCCAAATTGTCTGCGTCGGCATAGGGGTTGTGCTGAGAGATTCGGCTCCGAATCCATCCTCTTCTCTCTGTTGAACACCGCTAGCAGGAGCGTTGGTGTGCCGCGCTCGACGTGTGTGCTCGGGGAGGTTGAACAGGTAAATTAGAGAAGACCGAGTGCGCGGAGAAAAGTGCCACAAGTACGGTAATGGAGGGAAAACAAAACCAGGAGCGTGGTAATTAAAAAAAAAAAAAAAAAACAGGGGGAAGGTGGCCGCTTCTCTCAAAAAAAGGTAACATGAACTCGAGTGTGTTCAGCTCTTGGGAAATGATAGAATAGGAAACTCGCGTCAGCGCTTGCCCGAGCAACTCCGACATGTCGGGCCAAATATGAAGGGGTATACACGGTATGCAGTGCATGCGGAGAGAAGGAAACTGCCGAACACTTGATAATGCTATGTAAAGGGCTTCACCTTATAGTTTAGAATGATGGCGCAGAGTTTTTCAAAAGCACCGGGGTTTAGAGACGGGGGAGGGCAAAATAGACTTTAGGCGGGTAGAATTAACTAGAAGGTGGTTATCTTATTGGTGGCTAAAGTCAAGGCAAGAGTGAAAACTAAACCATTCACTGCAAAGCACCGCGGTCCTATACTTCACTATTTAAAGAGAGAAAAAAAACAAGATAAATGTAGCTGTTTGTTAGGTCAGCATTATGGCTAGGTGGTGATAGCTGCCGCCCGATGTGAAGGGTACAGCCACATTCATCAGACAGCGCAGAGTTCCTTCTCTGCCACGCCATTCATTTGTTTACGAAATTGGGGCATTTATTTCTTGAGAGCGCAGGGCAGGCCCGTTTCGAGACTGTAGGAGGAGTGAATGTAGCTTAAAGTGCGTGGCGCGGTGAAAAATGTGCGGAAGCATTGATGCAAGAAAAGATAGGGGAGAAATATATAGACGCATGTGACAATAGCTGTAGAAGCAGAAAAGCGTGGCGGCGGACTGCATGCTAATTATTGTCCGAAAGCAAAGTATCGACAGCCCGAGTGAAGGAAAAAACAAAACTGTGCGTACGCATGACAGGGGTACCACGCAGGTGATTTATATAGTGCACAAAGAAGTACGAAATCCAGTAAAGAAAGGCGGTCGACACGAGGTATGGGCATTTCCCGTTTTCGCACCGAGTGCTCCGTTTGCGCGTCGCCGAAAGAAACATAGCCAGGCCGGCCAGCAAACGACACTGCTCGGCTTGACGTTTACATAATCACACGGTGTAGCGGAACACTGTGTTCTCTTCGAAAGAACAAATGCGCCTGTGCTAGGCACAAATGAGTGGTACGTTCCATTCGGAATGTGGTGGGAAACTTACCTTAAATGAATGAGCGGACGCACCGTTTATTTCCGCTTTGTTTTAGATTACTGACTATGTTCGGCGGGTCGACAGTGCATTTGTATGAAGCTTTCAAGCGCGATCATTTTGTAATTTCGCATCGTGCGTCCCTGCCACAAGTTCGGGGAAGGAATACTTTCAATATGGGAACCCTCATGATTGTGAAAGATGAAACTGCGACTACTTAAACACACTTGCACCACAGAAATGGCACGCGCAGTTTGGTATTGGGGCACGTGAGAAGGGAATACAATAGATGGGCATTGGCGCGCATCTTTTTTTCTTATTGATATGATATGTAAGGAGATGTCGGCGCACCATTATGGCGCCGGCTACTCCTTGGCCGTTGAGTTAAACTTGAACACGTATCTTGAAGCAAAACGTACAAAGCAGTGCATGGAAAGTAGAAAACTCGGGCAGAGATATGCAAAGACACACTTACACTTATACGCACATATCAGAACACAATGGTAAGTAAATGTTCGAAAGTCAATGAATGAAGTCTCTGATATAATGTCCCTCGATAATATTCGGTCCACCAGCACAAAACAGTAGAGCACACGTCTGGTCCGTATAAAGATGCATTCGCTCGTGTGTACATAATTGTCGACACGTCATTCATTTCACAACACACACATGATGAGAGTCACGTGATACTGTACATAATAAGTACATTTGTTACAAATGAAAGTTCGTTATTTCTTAATACTTATCAGCAATCCCGCTGTCTTGTAAAGAACGTGTTGATGCTTTTAAAGCGTGCGACTGTAAAACTCGAGTAGGCCACGGACCCAGAAGTTTCTTCATGTTAAACGGTCTGCGGTCTAATGCCAACTGTTCGGACTTAAGACGGCGTCTCGTGATGTGGACAGTCTACGAGAAGGTGACATACGTCTTCATCTATCAATCCGCATTCGCATTCGGGACTTTCAGCTCTGCCGTGTCTGTGCAAAGAAAAAAAAAAAAACAAATGTTTTTGTGTATGCCGTGCCTAGCCTCAATCGGTCAATTAGAGTTTCCGATATTCTATCTAATGCCAGCGTAATTTTTAATTCAATAAATGGATCGATGTGGTATAAATCGCACCTCTTTGTACTTTGGTCAAACCAAGCAGTTTTGCTCATTCTGAAAGTTGTATTCTTTATAATACTACGCAATTCACTTTTTTCGAAATATTGGTTGCCACGATGTGTAGACCTACTTTGTGTGCTCTGGACGGCTCTGGAAGGCCAACTGCAAATCTTCTTTGCACAGCTGATGCCGTCCGGATAGTCGTTGATAGATTACTTAACAGGTTGTCAGCCTCCGAAGGTATTATGTAAGCGAAAGTACGCATGCGTAAAACATGCAGCGAACGAACACTCTTCCAACGCTGTAAAGAAGAAAGAATGCATAAAGGGTGGTGCATTTTACGCTCCAATCTCGTCCTATGTAAGGCGCTTTAGAGTTAGGGCTGTTTTGCCTGTAATTGCGTGACCCTTGCAGGGTTCCTCACAGTGCAACCGTGCACTTGAAACGGGCAGGTGTTGAACCACCCCGCAAGGAGATGGGGAAACTTCGCTGCGACCGGACCGCTTGACAGTCCGTGTTTACGGGAGGAGAGGCGCGCCCGAGAGGAGGTGCGCTCTCACTCTCTGCCGTCCCCGTGAATGCTGAAATGAGCGCGGTCGCGTTGCGTGGCTTCGGTGAAACTGCCGTATCGCGATATGTAGTGGAGCTGCCACAGTAAAATTTGAGACACGCGTAGCCAGCCAAAGGTGCTGTTACTTTGCCGAATTTCACGTGCCGGCGTCCACAACAACGCGAGCACGCTTTGTTTAGAAATTTCCGGCCATGAGGCCGTGCCCGGACCGCGTGTGTTAGTCCCTTGGTTTGGCGACAAGGATGGCGTCAAAGTGACGCCGTGAAACGGGTTTCGTGCGTGCAAATGAGGCATTGATGTGATTAGAGAGAAAGCGAGAACATAGAAAAGAAAAAAAAAAAAGAGGGGGGGGGGCACACGCCGGGGACGAGTAGTCGCAAAGTGTTAAGTGTGCAGTTTATTTACGTGCGGCACATAGGTGAGCTGTTGCAGCTGTGAGTTTTGACAAATATTGCGTGTGTCATGTTCAGTGGACACGATGAAACGTTTTTTAGCGAACGCGTTGTATCCGCTGGGCTTGTACGTACGCGTACATGAATTGTCGCTTACTCGGTTTGATGTCTCCTTGCCGCTGGGGCAGCTGATACGACTGATACGCCATTTTGCAGCAGTGAAGGGTGCGTGAATGAATGGGCAAGAAACTTAGCAACAGTAACGAGAAAAGAATTAAAAACAAACAAACAAACGAAAGCATGTTTGCCGTGTATATTCAATCTTGTAGTGCAGAAAAATAGTCAGTGCAGCAACCTGCGCGGCCAACGCGCTCCTCGCGAAGAAAAGAGGGAGAGAGAGACGAGCTGGCCGCCGACCAACCGGCGTGCGCCGTTCGCCTTCCTCCTCAGTCTCGCGGGCCGGCGCCGACACCGCGACTCGATCGTGTCGAGCATTCGCTTTCCGGGCGCGTTTCGAAGCAGAAGCAGAAACTTCGGAAGCCGTCATGTCTGGCCGTGGCAAAGGTGGCAAAGGGCTGGGGAAGGGTGGCGCCAAGCGTCATCGAAAGGTGTTGCGTGACAACATCCAGGGCATAACCAAGCCGGCCATCCGTCGTCTGGCGCGCCGTGGCGGTGTCAAGCGCATCTCTGGCCTCATCTACGAGGAAACTCGCGGCGTTCTCAAGGTGTTCCTCGAGAACGTGATCCGCGATGCCGTCACTTACACCGAGCACGCCAAAAGGAAGACCGTGACAGCCATGGACGTCGTGTACGCCCTCAAGCGTCAGGGCCGCACCCTGTACGGATTCGGAGGCTAAGAAGCCAGCGGCGTCGCCTGCAGCCAGCCAACGAGAACACAACAGCCCTCTTCAGGGCTACCCACTTGATGCTTCGGCAGTGTGATCCCAGCGGTTCGCCATACCCGTCCGTCCCTCTTTGCAATATCATTGCGTCATCGCTCAGGTGAGCAGCACCTCGTGTAGTAGTAGCTTGATCGCGCTGGGTACTTGTCACGTTCACCGCATTTCGTTCGCGTCGTCGTCTTTCTCCTGGGTCTGCATGCACGAATCAATCGCCGCATCTGCGAGTTCTTCCTCTCCTTCCTGCAAGCCAAGCTGCTAAAACGGGCCCGTCAAGCGAACGTCGCCTAGTTACCTTATCGCGCGAAGGAAGAAGCCGAGCGCAGCGTTCTACCCTGGTCACTGCATTCTTGGAGACACGACTATGCTCAGGAAGCACGAACTCGCTTTTTTCTTTGGAATGCCCACTACACGATCGCGTCACGTTGTGTCAAAATAAATAAAAACGCACTATGTTCTACCGTGGGGCACCCAGACGAAGAAGGGATGTGTACTTACAAATGAAAAAATTGATTGTGACAGGTTGGTCGTGTTTACCGCGCCCGCTGTGCACTCAGAAGTGCCCCATTCAATAACACATTGTGTACATTGTCACGCCTAATAATTTTTGTTTGTTTTTTTTTTTTCACACCTGGCGCTGCCGAGCTGCAAAATACAAAAAAAAAAAGAAAGAAAAGTGGAAGGGGATGTTTAAACAGAATTTCTGCGCAAGTCAGAAGCAAGTACACAATAAGCGCTGCCCATGCAGCGTGCTGAGGGAAGCTGCACTTGATAGAAGTGGCACTCATGTACTGTACTGGTGCTGCGAACACTGCAGTTGTGAAAGCTTTACTTGGACGGACAGCTACGCAACAAGTGTTTCCATTTCGCCGGCAGAGGTGGTCACTCTAGGGAGGCTGGCTTCGCCGCCCACGCGAGAGGGGGGGGGGGGGGGGACTAGCCCATGATGTAAACGCGAGAGGTTCGAGCGCGGGAAATTCGAAAGCAAGGCGCGCTCGCGTGAGCCTGCCGTCAGATGGCGACACCAACCCACGAGCATTGCATTTTCAAGTGCACCCTTGGTTTCCCACCCACCTCCGCACAGGACGAGGCGTGTCGAATGTGTAACCAAGGCGCACGACAGTGGTTCTGCTCAGGCAAGCCTACCTATAACAAAAATTGTTCTCCATGTGTGTACCTTCATTTTCTCGTGAAAATGTGAAAGAGGAGTGAATGGGGCTTTTTGAGGCGCGTGTTGATCTTCGTTTCTATTATGATTATTATTTTTCACCCTTTCATTGAGTCCATTTCCTGCTTTTTGTGCCACATATTTAGCACTTAGAGGTTGGGGGGGGGGGGGGGGGATTGCTGATGTGTAAGATGGAAAAGAAGAGGAAAGTGAGCCCCGAAACTGTCTGCATCAGGATGCGACACCTCAGCGGTAGCTCACAAGGGATGGGGGGTGAGGGGGGATTAAAAGGGTGGGAATAAAAGTGTAGAGAAAGAGACATGAGGGAAGCCAGAGTGAGACGACATATCGAGGGAATAGGAGTAAAAATGAAACAAAACATTCGAACGCAAACACCCCGTACATCCAACCGCCATTGAGCGCACCTAGTAGTTTGGCAAGTATGTATGAGTGATTCTTAAGAGGGAAAGGAAGATAAAATTGAGTCCCGTTACTGTCTGCGATTGAGCAAGTAGGCGCGCTCAGTGGCAGTTGGATGTACGGGGTGTTTGTGTTAGAATGTTTTGTTGCGTTTTACTCCTTGTCGTTGCGCGGACGTGTATGCATATACCAACACTGCCGGTGGTCTCTCGTCGTCTTCGCCCATCTACGTAATGGTCGCAAATAAGCGACAACGCAAGGAGCAAGTTTTTTTGGCGTGGCAGTGCGCATTTGCCCTCGGTGATGCGAGGCGCTCTAGTGCGATGCGCGCTGTTGGCGTGAATGGTGGCGTCTCGCACTCCGTCGCGCCGCTTCGGGAAGCGACGAGCTACAGCGTCGATTGATGTGTTGCCTGGAAGGCGAAAGAAATGCGCAGCAGGCTGTATTGTACAGCGGTAGTGGTTTCGTTTCGGTGTACCTCTTTGCAGCCGCGAACTGCACGGTTGCCCGAAAATGAGCGCCAGCCAGCATCCTGGCGTACGCTTCCGCGCTCGCACGCGGACGGGTTCTCACGCTTCGGCCAATGGGAGGGAGAGAGATGGGTCGTGCGGCGAAGCCGCTTTTGCCGATCTCCGGCAGGAGCGCAGTTTCGCTCCGTCAGTCGAGGTGATCGGACGCACGCAGCATGGCCCGAACTAAACAAACCGCGCGCAAGAGTACTGGAGGCAAGGCTCCGCGTAAGCAGCTTGCTACCAAGGCTGCTCGCAAGAGTGCCCCTGCCACAGGCGGGGTGAAGAAACCTCACCGTTACAGGCCTGGAACCGTGGCCCTGCGTGAAATTCGCCGATACCAGAAGTCGACCGAACTGCTGATCCGCAAGCTTCCCTTTCAGCGCCTGGTGCGGGAAATCGCTCAGGACTTCAAGACGGACCTCCGTTTCCAGAGTTCTGCCGTGATGGCCCTACAGGAAGCTAGCGAGGCCTACCTCGTTGGTCTTTTCGAAGACACCAACCTGTGCGCCATCCACGCTAAGCGCGTCACCATCATGCCAAAGGACATCCAGCTGGCTCGGCGCATTCGCGGTGAGCGCGCCTAAGTTGGGCTGCTCCCTGCGCTTCGGTCGACAGGCAAGCAACAACAAACGGTCCTTCTCAGGACCACCAACGTGTCTGCTTTGGCTACGAGACCACTCCAGGCCACGTACTCCGGCCGCACCCTCTTTTGCTGTCATGTTTTGTACGTACGTGGCTGCCGTTGTCTAGCGCGCGGAAGAACGGAACGTCGGCGCGTCGTTATTACGAAGAAATGGCTCAGCTTTGACAAATTCAAGGTAAAAGTGTGTATCATTATGAGTAGACAGAGAAAAGGTAGGCTAGCTTCAGTCGGTGTGTGTGCAGCAGCCGTGCTGCGACCCTGTGGTGTGTCAATTTCATTTATGTGTTTACCTTTTTGCCCGCCGCTTGTAAGGTGTTTTTGAGGGCTTCTGTTTGCGTAACGCCATGGTGACTTGGGCTGCTGGACCCCGGCGCAACTTTTGGGTGCACTCGTAGGAGGTGATGAAGTTTTACCGAGAGACGAAATAAACAATTGTATCGGGCCAGTTGGTAAGGATCCATCTCGCTAGGAAGCGCAGCCACTATTACACAGACCTCACAACACAAGCGCTTAACTTCAACTGAACTTTCATTGCAAACGTCAGAGTTTATAAAGGGGGTGAACAGAGAAAAAGAATAGTAAAAGGTAGACAACAAAAAGCACACGTGCCAGTCCCGCACATTACTGTCTGTTATTCTCTATCACCCCATCCAAAAAACAGTTCTTTCCGCGTGAGCGCGATAGAGAGTGCACTAACACACTCGAAATCATCGCGTGTCATTTCCTTTCATTTCTTTTGAAGCTGAACAAGTTTTTGTGCCATATTCTGGACAATTTTTTTTTTTTTTTTTTTGCAATAAACGTTTAGTTGAAGTTAAGCGCTTGTGTTGTGTGTTCTGTGTAATAGTGGCTGCGCTGCCTAGCAAGATAGACGAAATAAATTGTGTTAGAAGCACCAAATGGAATGCGCTAACGGCGGGTTCTCTCTCTCTCTCTCTCTTTTTTTTTTTTTACCTTACGTTTGTTTTTCTATTCAAAGGTATTAAATTTACTCTGTCCCTGTGCTGACCCGTTCAGGTGTCATCGTAAGGATAGACGGTTACGTGTGGAGCTTTTTTTTTTTTTTTTTTAATGAGAAATGACAACGCTTACATGCTCTTTTCTGTCTTTTTCGGTGCCGAGCTGCGTGATTTGGTTGTCTCTTTGCAGCATTTGGCGTCGCGCACTTGTGGCTAACTGATGTCGCGAGGAAATATATATAAAGTATAGAAAAACAAACACGCTTGAGGGTACGAACAGAGCCATCGTGACTGCGAAGCGAAACACGGCCGCGTCACCTGTTTGGGTGGTCCTTAGAAGGACCGTTTGGGGAATGCGGCGAGCGCGCGGAAGGGGTGCTCGCTTACGCCTTCTTCTCCGTCTTCTTTGGAAGAAGCACGGCTTGAATGTTGGGCAACACACCGCCCTGCGCGATGGTGACGCCGGAAAGCAGTTTGTTCAGCTCCTCGTCGTTGCGGATGGCGAGCTGCAAGTGACGGGGGATGATCCGGGTCTTCTTGTTGTCACGAGCGGCGTTGCCCGCCAGCTCGAGCACCTCGGCGGCCAGGTACTCGAGTACGGCAGCCAGGTAGACCGGAGCGCCAGCTCCGACGCGCTCGGCGTAGTTTCCCTTGCGTAGGAGGCGGTGAATACGGCCCACGGGGAACTGAAGCCCCGCGCGGCTAGAACGGGTCTTGCTCTTGCCTTTCGCCTTGCCGCCCTTGCCACGTCCGGACATGGTGTTGCTTTTCGCTTGGTACGACGCCGGTTGCCGAAAACAAGAAAGCTGCTGCCTTCTGAGATGAGAGCCGTGCTCGAATGGTTTGGGTGGTGGTAGTGATTAGAATGAAGAGGAAAAAGGCACCTAATTTCTGTCTGCCTTCAGGCGACACGGCGCAGTGCCTTATAGGGGTGGGGGGAAGGAGGGATAAAAGAATAGAAGGAAAGTAGAAGCAGAAGAAGACAGCCAACGAGAGGAAAAAAGAAGGAGATAGGAAAGTGGGGATCCGGTCGAAGCAGTCCAAGGGCGGGGTGCCACAATGCGAGAGCTACACGGCGTCAGGAGACCGCGGAGGGCGAACCAGTCGGCGGGAGCTACGCTGAAGTCGGAGATCGCGAGGGCACAACCGTCCAGCTTGAAATCCTGCGAGCGAATCCCGAATGGTTTCCGTTGCCACCATCGCGCGCCGCCGCTCGCGGGGAACGGATGAGAGTGTGAGAGAGAGAAGCCGTGCGAACCAATGGGGCGCGCGCGTTGTGCTGATCTCGTCAACACCCCTCGCTCATATTTAAGCGCGGCGAGACGGGGGGACACGCGCATTCGACTCTGGTCTCGCGTGCGTGTTGTGTGAAATCATGCCTCCCCAACCGTCTGGCAAAGCCGTCAAGAAGGCCGGCAAGGCGCAGAAGAATGTGCGCGCCACGGACAAGAAGAAGAAGAAGCGCCGCAGGAAGGAGAGCTTCTCCATCTACATCTATAAGGTGCTGAAGCAGGTGCACCCCGACACTGGTGTCTCCAGCAAGGCCATGTCCATCATGAACAGCTTCGTGAACGACATCTTCGAGCGTATCGCCGCCGAGTCGTCACGCCTTGCTCACTACAACAAGCGCTCGACCATCACGAGCCGGGAGATCCAGACCGCGGTGCGCCTGCTGCTGCCCGGAGAGCTGGCCAAGCACGCGGTGTCCGAGGGTACAAAAGCCGTCACCAAGTACACCAGCTCCAAGTAGGCGTGCGTCGTGGGCCACAGCGAGCAACGACAAATCAACGGCTCTTCTCAGAGCCACCCAAATTGTCTGCGTCGGCATAGGGGTTGTGCTGAGAGATTCGGCTCCGAATCCATCCTCTTCTCTCTGTTGAACACCGCTAGCAGGAGCGTTGGTGTGCCGCGCTCGACGTGTGTGCTCGGGGAGGTTGAACAGGTAAATTAGAGAAGACCGAGTGCGCGGAGAAAAGTGCCACAAGTACGGTAATGGAGGGAAAACAAAACCAGGAGCGTGGTAATTAAAAAAAAAAAAAAAAAACAGGGGGAAGGTGGCCGCTTCTCTCAAAAAAAGGTAACATGAACTCGAGTGTGTTCAGCTCTTGGGAAATGATAGAATAGGAAACTCGCGTCAGCGCTTGCCCGAGCAACTCCGACATGTCGGGCCAAATATGAAGGGGTATACACGGTATGCAGTGCATGCGGAGAGAAGGAAACTGCCGAACACTTGATAATGCTATGTAAAGGGCTTCACCTTATAGTTTAGAATGATGGCGCAGAGTTTTTCAAAAGCACCGGGGTTTAGAGACGGGGGAGGGCAAAATAGACTTTAGGCGGGTAGAATTAACTAGAAGGTGGTTATCTTATTGGTGGCTAAAGTCAAGGCAAGAGTGAAAACTAAACCATTCACTGCAAAGCACCGCGGTCCTATACTTCACTATTTAAAGAGAGAAAAAAAACAAGATAAATGTAGCTGTTTGTTAGGTCAGCATTATGGCTAGGTGGTGATAGCTGCCGCCCGATGTGAAGGGTACAGCCACATTCATCAGACAGCGCAGAGTTCCTTCTCTGCCACGCCATTCATTTGTTTACGAAATTGGGGCATTTATTTCTTGAGAGCGCAGGGCAGGCCCGTTTCGAGAC
This sequence comes from Rhipicephalus microplus, assembly GCF_043290135.1. NCBI lineage: Eukaryota > Metazoa > Arthropoda > Arachnida > Ixodida > Ixodidae > Rhipicephalus > Rhipicephalus microplus. The sequence goes on from NW_027464950.1 coordinate 30,107, forward strand.
TGTAGGAGGAGTGAATGTAGCTTAAAGTGCGTGGCGCGGTGAAAAATGTGCGGAAGCATTGATGCAAGAAAAGATAGGGGAGAAATATATAGACGCATGTGACAATAGCTGTAGAAGCAGAAAAGCGTGGCGGCGGACTGCATGCTAATTATTGTCCGAAAGCAAAGTATCGACAGCCCGAGTGAAGGAAAAAACAAAACTGTGCGTACGCATGACAGGGGTACCACGCAGGTGATTTATATAGTGCACAAAGAAGTACGAAATCCAGTAAAGAAAGGCGGTCGACACGAGGTATGGGCATTTCCCGTTTTCGCACCGAGTGCTCCGTTTGCGCGTCGCCGAAAGAAACATAGCCAGGCCGGCCAGCAAACGACACTGCTCGGCTTGACGTTTACATAATCACACGGTGTAGCGGAACACTGTGTTCTCTTCGAAAGAACAAATGCGCCTGTGCTAGGCACAAATGAGTGGTACGTTCCATTCGGAATGTGGTGGGAAACTTACCTTAAATGAATGAGCGGACGCACCGTTTATTTCCGCTTTGTTTTAGATTACTGACTATGTTCGGCGGGTCGACAGTGCATTTGTATGAAGCTTTCAAGCGCGATCATTTTGTAATTTCGCATCGTGCGTCCCTGCCACAAGTTCGGGGAAGGAATACTTTCAATATGGGAACCCTCATGATTGTGAAAGATGAAACTGCGACTACTTAAACACACTTGCACCACAGAAATGGCACGCGCAGTTTGGTATTGGGGCACGTGAGAAGGGAATACAATAGATGGGCATTGGCGCGCATCTTTTTTTCTTATTGATATGATATGTAAGGAGATGTCGGCGCACCATTATGGCGCCGGCTACTCCTTGGCCGTTGAGTTAAACTTGAACACGTATCTTGAAGCAAAACGTACAAAGCAGTGCATGGAAAGTAGAAAACTCGGGCAGAGATATGCAAAGACACACTTACACTTATACGCACATATCAGAACACAATGGTAAGTAAATGTTCGAAAGTCAATGAATGAAGTCTCTGATATAATGTCCCTCGATAATATTCGGTCCACCAGCACAAAACAGTAGAGCACACGTCTGGTCCGTATAAAGATGCATTCGCTCGTGTGTACATAATTGTCGACACGTCATTCATTTCACAACACACACATGATGAGAGTCACGTGATACTGTACATAATAAGTACATTTGTTACAAATGAAAGTTCGTTATTTCTTAATACTTATCAGCAATCCCGCTGTCTTGTAAAGAACGTGTTGATGCTTTTAAAGCGTGCGACTGTAAAACTCGAGTAGGCCACGGACCCAGAAGTTTCTTCATGTTAAACGGTCTGCGGTCTAATGCCAACTGTTCGGACTTAAGACGGCGTCTCGTGATGTGGACAGTCTACGAGAAGGTGACATACGTCTTCATCTATCAATCCGCATTCGCATTCGGGACTTTCAGCTCTGCCGTGTCTGTGCAAAGAAAAAAAAAAAAACAAATGTTTTTGTGTATGCCGTGCCTAGCCTCAATCGGTCAATTAGAGTTTCCGATATTCTATCTAATGCCAGCGTAATTTTTAATTCAATAAATGGATCGATGTGGTATAAATCGCACCTCTTTGTACTTTGGTCAAACCAAGCAGTTTTGCTCATTCTGAAAGTTGTATTCTTTATAATACTACGCAATTCACTTTTTTCGAAATATTGGTTGCCACGATGTGTAGACCTACTTTGTGTGCTCTGGACGGCTCTGGAAGGCCAACTGCAAATCTTCTTTGCACAGCTGATGCCGTCCGGATAGTCGTTGATAGATTACTTAACAGGTTGTCAGCCTCCGAAGGTATTATGTAAGCGAAAGTACGCATGCGTAAAACATGCAGCGAACGAACACTCTTCCAACGCTGTAAAGAAGAAAGAATGCATAAAGGGTGGTGCATTTTACGCTCCAATCTCGTCCTATGTAAGGCGCTTTAGAGTTAGGGCTGTTTTGCCTGTAATTGCGTGACCCTTGCAGGGTTCCTCACAGTGCAACCGTGCACTTGAAACGGGCAGGTGTTGAACCACCCCGCAAGGAGATGGGGAAACTTCGCTGCGACCGGACCGCTTGACAGTCCGTGTTTACGGGAGGAGAGGCGCGCCCGAGAGGAGGTGCGCTCTCACTCTCTGCCGTCCCCGTGAATGCTGAAATGAGCGCGGTCGCGTTGCGTGGCTTCGGTGAAACTGCCGTATCGCGATATGTAGTGGAGCTGCCACAGTAAAATTTGAGACACGCGTAGCCAGCCAAAGGTGCTGTTACTTTGCCGAATTTCACGTGCCGGCGTCCACAACAACGCGAGCACGCTTTGTTTAGAAATTTCCGGCCATGAGGCCGTGCCCGGACCGCGTGTGTTAGTCCCTTGGTTTGGCGACAAGGATGGCGTCAAAGTGACGCCGTGAAACGGGTTTCGTGCGTGCAAATGAGGCATTGATGTGATTAGAGAGAAAGCGAGAACATAGAAAAGAAAAAAAAAAAGAGGGGGGGGGGCACACGCCGGGGACGAGTAGTCGCAAAGTGTTAAGTGTGCAGTTTATTTACGTGCGGCACACAGGTGAGCTGTTGCAGCTGTGAGTTTTGACAAATATTGCGTGTGTCATGTTCAGTGGACACGATGAAACGTTTTTTAGCGAACGCGTTGTATCCGCTGGGCTTGTACGTACGCGTACATGAATTGTCGCTTACTCGGTTTGATGTCTCCTTGCCGCTGGGGCAGCTGATACGACTGATACGCCATTTTGCAGCAGTGAAGGGTGCGTGAATGAATGGGCAAGAAACTTAGCAACAGTAACGAGAAAAGAATTAAAAACAAACAAACAAACGAAAGCATGTTTGCCGTGTATATTCAATCTTGTAGTGCAGAAAAATAGTCAGTGCAGCAACCTGCGCGGCCAACGCGCTCCTCGCGAAGAAAAGAGGGAGAGAGAGACGAGCTGGCCGCCGACCAACCGGCGTGCGCCGTTCGCCTTCCTCCTCAGTCTCGCGGGCCGGCGCCGACACCGCGACTCGATCGTGTCGAGCATTCGCTTTCCGGGCGCGTTTCGAAGCAGAAGCAGAAACTTCGGAAGCCGTCATGTCTGGCCGTGGCAAAGGTGGCAAAGGGCTGGGGAAGGGTGGCGCCAAGCGTCATCGAAAGGTGTTGCGTGACAACATCCAGGGCATAACCAAGCCGGCCATCCGTCGTCTGGCGCGCCGTGGCGGTGTCAAGCGCATCTCTGGCCTCATCTACGAGGAAACTCGCGGCGTTCTCAAGGTGTTCCTCGAGAACGTGATCCGCGATGCCGTCACTTACACCGAGCACGCCAAAAGGAAGACCGTGACAGCCATGGACGTCGTGTACGCCCTCAAGCGTCAGGGCCGCACCCTGTACGGATTCGGAGGCTAAGAAGCCAGCGGCGTCGCCTGCAGCCAGCCAACGAGAACACAACAGCCCTCTTCAGGGCTACCCACTTGATGCTTCGGCAGTGTGATCCCAGCGGTTCGCCATACCCGTCCGTCCCTCTTTGCAATATCATTGCGTCATCGCTCAGGTGAGCAGCACCTCGTGTAGTAGTAGCTTGATCGCGCTGGGTACTTGTCACGTTCACCGCATTTCGTTCGCGTCGTCGTCTTTCTCCTGGGTCTGCATGCACGAATCAATCGCCGCATCTGCGAGTTCTTCCTCTCCTTCCTGCAAGCCAAGCTGCTAAAACGGGCCCGTCAAGCGAACGTCGCCTAGTTACCTTATCGCGCGAAGGAAGAAGCCGAGCGCAGCGTTCTACCCTGGTCACTGCATTCTTGGAGACACGACTATGCTCAGGAAGCACGAACTCGCTTTTTTCTTTGGAATGCCCACTACACGATCGCGTCACGTTGTGTCAAAATAAATAAAAACGCACTATGTTCTACCGTGGGGCACCCAGACGAAGAAGGGATGTGTACTTACAAATGAAAAAATTGATTGTGACAGGTTGGTCGTGTTTACCGCGCCCGCTGTGCACTCAGAAGTGCCCCATTCAATAACACATTGTGTACATTGTCACGCCTAATAATTTTTGTTTGTTTTTTTTTTTTCACACCTGGCGCTGCCGAGCTGCAAAATACAAAAAAAAAAAGAAAGAAAAGTGGAAGGGGATGTTTAAACAGAATTTCTGCGCAAGTCAGAAGCAAGTACACAATAAGCGCTGCCCATGCAGCGTGCTGAGGGAAGCTGCACTTGATAGAAGTGGCACTCATGTACTGTACTGGTGCTGCGAACACTGCAGTTGTGAAAGCTTTACTTGGACGGACAGCTACGCAACAAGTGTTTCCATTTCGCCGGCAGAGGTGGTCACTCTAGGGAGGCTGGCTTCGCCGCCCACGCGAGAGGGGGGGGGGGGGGGGACTAGCCCATGATGTAAACGCGAGAGGTTCGAGCGCGGGAAATTCGAAAGCAAGGCGCGCTCGCGTGAGCCTGCCGTCAGATGGCGACACCAACCCACGAGCATTGCATTTTCAAGTGCACCCTTGGTTTCCCACCCACCTCCGCACAGGACGAGGCGTGTCGAATGTGTAACCAAGGCGCACGACAGTGGTTCTGCTCAGGCAAGCCTACCTATAACAAAAATTGTTCTCCATGTGTGTACCTTCATTTTCTCGTGAAAATGTGAAAGAGGAGTGAATGGGGCTTTTTGAGGCGCGTGTTGATCTTCGTTTCTATTATGATTATTATTTTTCACCCTTTCATTGAGTCCATTTCCTGCTTTTTGTGCCACATATTTAGCACTTAGAGGTTGGGGGGGGGGGGGGGGGGATTGCTGATGTGTAAGATGGAAAAGAAGAGGAAAGTGAGCCCCGAAACTGTCTGCATCAGGATGCGACACCTCAGCGGTAGCTCACAAGGGATGGGGGGTGAGGGGGGATTAAAAGGGTGGGAATAAAAGTGTAGAGAAAGAGACATGAGGGAAGCCAGAGTGAGACGACATATCGAGGGAATAGGAGTAAAAATGAAACAAAACATTCGAACGCAAACACCCCGTACATCCAACCGCCATTGAGCGCACCTAGTAGTTTGGCAAGTATGTATGAGTGATTCTTAAGAGGGAAAGGAAGATAAAATTGAGTCCCGTTACTGTCTGCGAAGCAAGTAGGCGCGCTCAGTGGCAGTTGGATGTACGGGGTGTTTGTGTTAGAATGTTTTGTTGCGTTTTACTCCTTGTCGTTGCGCGGACGTGTATGCATATACCAACACTGCCGGTGGTCTCTCGTCGTCTTCGCCCATCTACGTAATGGTCGCAAATAAGCGACAACGCAAGGAGCAAGTTTTTTTGGCGTGGCAGTGCGCATTTGCCCTCGGTGATGCGAGGCGCTCTAGTGCGATGCGCGCTGTTGGCGTGAATGGTGGCGTCTCGCACTCCGTCGCGCCGCTTCGGGAAGCGACGAGCTACAGCGTCGATTGATGTGTTGCCTGGAAGGCGAAAGAAATGCGCAGCAGGCTGTATTGTACAGCGGTAGTGGTTTCGTTTCGGTGTACCTCTTTGCAGCCGCGAACTGCACGGTTGCCCGAAAATGAGCGCCAGCCAGCATCCTGGCGTACGCTTCCGCGCTCGCACGCGGACGGGTTCTCACGCTTCGGCCAATGGGAGGGAGAGAGATGGGTCGTGCGGCGAAGCCGCTTTTGCCGATCTCCGGCAGGAGCGCAGTTTCGCTCCGTCAGTCGAGGTGATCGGACGCACGCAGCATGGCCCGAACTAAACAAACCGCGCGCAAGAGTACTGGAGGCAAGGCTCCGCGTAAGCAGCTTGCTACCAAGGCTGCTCGCAAGAGTGCCCCTGCCACAGGCGGGGTGAAGAAACCTCACCGTTACAGGCCTGGAACCGTGGCCCTGCGTGAAATTCGCCGATACCAGAAGTCGACCGAACTGCTGATCCGCAAGCTTCCCTTTCAGCGCCTGGTGCGGGAAATCGCTCAGGACTTCAAGACGGACCTCCGTTTCCAGAGTTCTGCCGTGATGGCCCTACAGGAAGCTAGCGAGGCCTACCTCGTTGGTCTTTTCGAAGACACCAACCTGTGCGCCATCCACGCTAAGCGCGTCACCATCATGCCAAAGGACATCCAGCTGGCTCGGCGCATTCGCGGTGAGCGCGCCTAAGTTGGGCTGCTCCCTGCGCTTCGGTCGACAGGCAAGCAACAACAAACGGTCCTTCTCAGGACCACCAACGTGTCTGCTTTGGCTACGAGACCACTCCAGGCCACGTACTCCGGCCGCACCCTCTTTTGCTGTCATGTTTTGTACGTACGTGGCTGCCGTTGTCTAGCGCGCGGAAGAACGGAACGTCGGCGCGTCGTTATTACGAAGAAATGGCTCAGCTTTGACAAATTCAAGGTAAAAGTGTGTATCATTATGAGTAGACAGAGAAAAGGTAGGCTAGCTTCAGTCGGTGTGTGTGCAGCAGCCGTGCTGCGACCCTGTGGTGTGTCAATTTCATTTATGTGTTTACCTTTTTGCCCGCCGCTTGTAAGGTGTTTTTGAGGGCTTCTGTTTGCGTAACGCCATGGTGACTTGGGCTGCTGGACCCCGGCGCAACTTTTGGGTGCACTCGTAGGAGGTGATGAAGTTTTACCGAGAGACGAAATAAACAATTGTATCGGGCCAGTTGGTAAGGATCCATCTCGCTAGGAAGCGCAGCCACTATTACACAGACCTCACAACACAAGCGCTTAACTTCAACTGAACTTTCATTGCAAACGTCAGAGTTTATAAAGGGGGTGAACAGAGAAAAAGAATAGTAAAAGGTAGACAACAAAAAGCACACGTGCCAGTCCCGCACATTACTGTCTGTTATTCTCTATCACCCCATCCAAAAAACAGTTCTTTCCGCGTGAGCGCGATAGAGAGTGCACTAACACACTCGAAATCATCGCGTGTCATTTCCTTTCATTTCTTTTGAAGCTGAACAAGTTTTTGTGCCATATTCTGGACAATTTTTTTTTTTTTTTTTTTGCAATAAACGTTTAGTTGAAGTTAAGCGCTTGTGTTGTGTGTTCTGTGTAATAGTGGCTGCGCTGCCTAGCAAGATAGACGAAATAAATTGTGTTAGAAGCACCAAATGGAATGCGCTAACGGCGGGTTCTCTCTCTCTCTCTCTCTTTTTTTTTTTTACCTTACGTTTGTTTTTCTATTCAAAGGTATTAAATTTACTCTGTCCCTGTGCTGACCCGTTCAGGTGTCATCGTAAGGATAGACGGTTACGTGTGGAGCTTTTTTTTTTTTTTTTTTAATGAGAAATGACAACGCTTACATGCTCTTTTCTGTCTTTTTCGGTGCCGAGCTGCGTGATTTGGTTGTCTCTTTGCAGCATTTGGCGTCGCGCACTTGTGGCTAACTGATGTCGCGAGGAAATATATATAAAGTATAGAAAAACAAACACGCTTGAGGGTACGAACAGAGCCTCGTGACTGCGAAGCGAAACACGGCCGCGTCACCTGTTTGGGTGGTCCTTAGAAGGACCGTTTGGGGAATGCGGCGAGCGCGCGGAAGGGGTGCTCGCTTACGCCTTCTTCTCCGTCTTCTTTGGAAGAAGCACGGCTTGAATGTTGGGCAACACACCGCCCTGCGCGATGGTGACGCCGGAAAGCAGTTTGTTCAGCTCCTCGTCGTTGCGGATGGCGAGCTGCAAGTGACGGGGGATGATCCGGGTCTTCTTGTTGTCACGAGCGGCGTTGCCCGCCAGCTCGAGCACCTCGGCGGCCAGGTACTCGAGTACGGCAGCCAGGTAGACCGGAGCGCCAGCTCCGACGCGCTCGGCGTAGTTTCCCTTGCGTAGGAGGCGGTGAATACGGCCCACGGGGAACTGAAGCCCCGCGCGGCTAGAACGGGTCTTGCTCTTGCCTTTCGCCTTGCCGCCCTTGCCACGTCCGGACATGGTGTTGCTTTTCGCTTGGTACGACGCCGGTTGCCGAAAACAAGAAAGCTGCTGCCTTCTGAGATGAGAGCCGTGCTCGAATGGTTTCCGTTGCCACCATCGCGCGCCGCCGCTCGCGGGGAACGGATGAGAGTGTGAGAGAGAGAAGCCGTGCGAACCAATGGGGCGCGCGCGTTGTGCTGATCTCGTCAACACCCCTCGCTCATATTTAAGCGCGGCGAGACGGGGGGACACGCGCATTCGACTCTGGTCTCGCGTGCGTGTTGTGTGAAATCATCTCATCTCAGAAGGCAGCAGCTTTCTTGTTTTCGGCAACCGGCGTCGTTGGAGGTGTTGGTTGGTTCGAGTGGGAGGAGACCCGCTGTTCGCATGCGGTGACCCGGCGGACTCCTGCACAGGTTTTCGTCGGTTTTGGTGAGGTTTCTTGTCCCCTTTTCTCTGCCTTTTTTTTTTTTTTTTTTTTTTTTTTTTTTTTCAGGTTAGGCTAGCTCCTAACTGACTTGGTAGCCTCGTGGTGGTGGTACCACGATGTCTACCAGTCTGCTCTCGCAGATTAGGCCGCGGGTGCACTACGCACGCGTGCCTAAGGGCGTCGGCAGTGCCGACATTTGCAAAGAGCTCGTGAAGCGCTTCACGCCCAGTGAGCTGACGTGTGTTCAGGATTATGGCTTAGGGAAGTTTGAGGTGACATTCGCGAATGACGAGGCGAATCGGCGGTTTTTAGACGATCCCGTCCTCGCCATTCGCGATGCGAGGATCAGGTTTCAGTACCGAGGTGTTCGGGTCAAGGTGGTGCGCATCATTGGCTTCCCGGCGGACGCGGATAAGCGCATCATAGTACAACTGTTGGAGAGGTTTGGAAAGGTTTTGGAAGTGGCGCGAGAGGAATCACCGTATCTGCCGGGGGTCTCGACCGGCGTCCTCATGATCAAGATGGAGATGCACAAGAGTGTCCCCAACCTGCTCGAGGTGAGGGACGTCATCGTCCAGTTTGAGTATGAGGGCGTCGCGCGGGTTTGCCGGCGCTGCTACAAGACTGGACACCATGCGGCGAAGTGCACTGTGCCACAGTGTGTGCGCTGTGGGGCTTTTGGTCACGACCAGTGCGCGGTAAAATGCAAGCACTGCGGCGGCGATCATGGCCCCTCACAGTGCAAGGCGCGGACGAATTCGTCGGCCGCCCCGCCTGTAGCCTCTTCTTCTTCCCAGGAGCAGGTGAGCGGCGTTGCGGAGGATCGGGAGGCTGCTCCAGGGGACGCCGAGGGCTCGACCCAGCCACAGCCGGAGCCCATTAGCGAACGGGCTCCAGGAGGGGAAGAGCAGGAGGCGGGGTCGGAATTAGCTGAGGCCCCCACCCTCTCTGCTGCCGCCGAGCCGTCGCCGGCCTCGCCTGCCGGTGCGCCCGGGACCAGCCCTGCTGACGCGCCTGCTGCCGAGGAGACACAGGAACCCATGAGCTGGACGGACGCTGTTCGGGGCAAGAAGCGGCGCGCCAACCGATCACCAGGGCCCTCCAAGGAGAGGCTGGCGGCGGCTCCGAGCGGCGGCCCCGGCAGCCCTAAGGACGACCTCCCGGTTCCGAAGCGAGCCGCAGCGACAGAGTCCGACGAGGAGTCCACCTCGTCGACTGTCACGGACGGTACCACGGGTGAGTTGAACAACAGTTCTTCTTGCCCTAACTGTGGACCAGGCAATTGCGAGTGTTCGTTAATGTCTAACACAGTGTACTCGTCCACGAACGAGGATTCCCTCTCCGAGGGGGACTCTCGTTCGTAGGTTTTATATTAGGTAGCTTTTCAGCAGCTGATACCTTCGAGTATCTGCTGTTTTCTTCTCTTCTGTGATTTTCTTTTCGCTTCTTGCCTATTCTAGAGTCTGTCTTCTCTCCTATCTTTCATCATGGCTTCTTCTCTAACTATTGCTACCTTTAATTGTCGGGGTATTACTAGAGCAGCGAAACAAGCTGAGGTCATTCATTTAGCTCGGTCTCGAAAAATAGACATTCTCCTTTTGCAGGAAACTTTTGTGTCTAAATTGCAACAGATTAAGAACTTTGACAGAACGTTTGGCACAAAATCCTACTGGAATTATGGTGGCGCACATTGCCGGGGAGTTGCTGTCATTTTAATGCCACGATTCACCGGTTCTGTGCTACGCTACGCCAGGGATTCGGACGGCCGTGTTCTGTCAGTGGATCTTGACTCTGGCGTTAGAATTGTGAATGTGTATGCTCCAGCAAAGCGCGGACAGCAGAAAGATTTCTTTAATTCCCTAGATTCTTATCTAGTTGGCCCTTCCCGTGTCATTTTAGTAGGCGATTTCAACTGTGTTTTAGAAAAAGCGGATCGCGTTTCCCTCAAAGGAACTCCAAAGTTTAGAGACGGAAACGGCGAGCTAGAGTTGCGGGAGCTTGTTAAAGAGCTGGGGCTTGTCGATGCTTGGCGGTCCCTCCGTCCTCTCCAGTCAGGCATGACTTGGACGGGGAGGGGGAGCCGCTCGAGGATCGATCGTTTTTATGTCTCGCCCTCGCTTGCTCCTAGCATGCACTCTAGCTGGCTGTGTTCTTCCGCGTTGAGTGACCATAGCCTCCTTGCTCTGAGATTTGCCGACTCTAGTTTGGGGCCATGGGGCAAGCGACCGTGGCGTTTAAATCCACGGCTCCTTAAAGATAAGGACGCCACAAAAGATGTGGCGACCTACCTCATAGGTTCACTCCTTGGCGAACAGAACTTAGACGGTAGCGATTGGGACACGGTGAAGGCCGGAGTCGCGGAGCGCTTTCGGGATTGGGGCAAGAGGCGGGCGCGGGAGGAGCGCGCCGAGATCAAAGCGGTCTCTGACGCGATCCTCCTGCTCTCAAAGCCATTGTCCTGCGGCCTGGGGGTAACCGCGGCTCTTACTTCACTGCGCAAAGAATATAGAGTCCTGCTCCAGCGACGCTGGGACCGCTTGCGGGCCACAGCACGCGCAGAGCAGTGGGAAATGGAGGCTTGGTGCAGCAGAAATGTCCTTCGCAGACACTTGGCTAGGAAGAGCTCAGCGATAACCTCTTTGGTCGATCCTAACACAGGCGGCTTAGTGGAAACGCAGGACGAAGTATTAGAGGTGGCAAGACAGTTCTACAAGAACCTTTACGCCGAACCACCTCCCACTCCGTACTCGTTTCCTTTCACCAAAACTTACGAGGACTTTGATATTTGTGACACTCCCTTCGTCGAAGAGGAGGTGTTTGCAGCCCTTAAATCCATGAAGCATAATCGCAGCCCAGGTTCAGATGGTTTGACAGTCGAGTTTTATGTCAAGTTTTGGAGAGTTTTGGGGGGGCCTTTTACCACATTGGCAAACAGGCTTCTCCGTGAGGGGACCCTGTCAGCAACTCAAAGAGAGGGGCGGATCACTCTCCTGTGCAAGGATGAGACGAGACGCACCGACCTGAGAGCCTGGCGGCCCATCACCCTCTTGAACTGTGATTACAAGCTCATAGCTAAGTGCCTGTCCGTTCGACTCACTCCAGTGCTCAGTACTGTTTTGGGTCCGTACCAGGCGTGTTGTGTCCAAAATAGGTCGTGCCAACTTCATGGTTTCGCTATCAGGGACCTCATAGAATGGTCGAATTCTCGCAACCTAAGTGGAATCCTTTGTTCTTTTGATCAAGAAAAGGCTTTTGATATTATCAGTCACAAGTACATCTTCAAAGTTTTAAAGCAGGCGGGCTTCAGTTCAAAGTTCATCAGCATGGTCAGGGCTCTCTACTTTCGTCCTAGTTCTGCTGTTGTCATACAAGATCGCGTCTCGGAGTCGTTCGGTGTGTGCCGTGGAGTCCGACAGGGTGACCCACTGTCGCCCGCTCTCTACGTGCTCGCATTCGAGCCGCTCTTGCAGAGGCTTTCTAAAGACACCAGCATAGGTAGATTTCCCCTTCCGCCAGGTTCCCCCCCGGTGGCAATGTTTGCCTATGCAGATGACCTCTCTATCGTCGTCCCGGACGAGGCAACTGTTTGCACCGTCTTGGACGTTATGGAGGGGTACTGCTCGGCGAGCGGCGCCAGAATAAATAAGTCGAAGAGCGCAGTCATGTATCTGAACTGTGCTCCCTCCAGTCCACGTCCTGTACATGGGCTCCCCATAAAGAAACGCCTACGTATATTAGGTTTCCATTTCGAGCCAGATGGCCTGACTACCGAAAACTGGCGGTTAGCAAGGCAAAAGCTTACTGATAGGATTGAGGAACTCGGTGCCTTGTCTTGTCCGCTTACAGCCAGGGCCACGATAATTCAATCACTGTTGTTCAGTTTCCTCACGTACATAGGTTCGGTTATGCCAGTTAAACCCCACACCAAAGTTATCTTGGAAAAGAAAGTTTTCAAATTCTTTTGGGGTCGTGCCGCTCCTTTTGTGGCGCGCCCCGTGTTGAAGTTGCGCAGGGACGAAGGAGGATTAGGTATTCCCGACCTTAGCGTTGTGACCACGGCATTACATGTTAAATGGACACGGGTAGCTCTTGAGTCAGATATGCTCCTTACTAGAAGCTTTGCGTCTTATTTCCTGAGTACCAGGCTGAGGTTGTTCTCGCCTGGGGCATTTTCGAATTCCGTGCCTCGGGCGGGAACGCCTTCTGCCTTCTATGCAGGGGCCGCTTCTACTTTGGCCCGTCTCCAAGAGGTCGACCCCGAGATAGATTTAGATTCAATCGAACTCCGCGAGTTAGTCGATAGACTCGCTCCGGAGTTACCCGAATGCTACAGAGAACACGACCTGTCCGAATACAGTCCTAACTGGCGGTTAATTACTGCCAGTTTCCTGGACGCCAAGCGCGCTACATTCATGTATCGCCTGGCCAGAGATCGCCTGCCTCTAAGCTTCAGGCCTTTCACAAGAATTGCTCAACGAGGAGTGTGCCCTTTTTGTGGCACTAAGGAGGACCTGGTTCACGTGTTCTCTCAGTGCGCACTACCAGCTGCCCTCCATCGAAGGATAGCTAGCTTGTTTGGCCACCCAGGTGTTCCTTTCAACACCGTTCGTTTTCTTCAACCCCTGTCGCGACAAGCGGCTAAGCAATACGTGCTTCTGCTTGTTGAGTGCTCGTACCAAGTGTGGGTTGCACGGTGCTGTGCCGTCTTTGATGGCAAGCGACCCGGGCTTCTCGAAGTGCTTGCAAAAGTACGGAAGGAGGTCTGGTTCGTTCTCCACCGAGAGTGGCAGCGCCTTGGTGCAAAGAAGTTCTACGAGACGTGGCACCGTCCGGCAGTGATTTTCAGTGAGGCAGGAGGGCAGATAACCATCAACTTTTAATGATGGCTTTCTCTAAGGCTCCACGACTAGGCCTAGTGAGCCAGTCGCCCCCGAGTTTGGTCTGTATGGTCTTTCACCCGAGTTTTGCATGTGCTAAGGTGATCCTGTCACCTTGTCGGGCTTTACCCGCAAGGTCCGTGTTGGCCCCTTCTGTAGGCTCGGCTACTTTACTCGTCGAGGCGGAAGGTGGTTCCCTTCTTCGAGAAGGACTAAGCCGGCTTTCAGCCGTGCCGGTTTCCGTGGGTACGTTTGGTTTGTGTGCAGCAGCACTGGCCTCTGCACCAAATAGTAGTCCCGTAGACCCCACAGGACGGATTGTGTCTCACTGCGCCCTTGTGGTGAGGAGACGGGCCATGACCGCAAAACGCCTCGCGCTGAGCGATAGCCCATCCGCACTGTGGGGGTGTTGTCGCAGGGTCTCAGCCGCGCGACAGTGTGAGGGCACGGGCACTTTGGTTGTGGTGACTGAAGTTACCGCGACCGAAGGCAGCACCGCTGCCACTTTTTTGGGTACGTCCGCTTTGCGTGTGGTGGCGAGAGCTACCGTGCCGAAGGGTAGCCCCTATGTCAAGTCTCGCTGGGCCCTAGTGGTCAGGAGACGGGCCATGACCGCAGCGCGCCCCATGCGCCGCGATAGCCCAACCAGCCAGGGTACGTTCACTTTGCGCGTTGCGACTGAAGTTGCTCCGCCGGAGGGTAGTCCCTTTGTCGGGCCTCCCTGGCTCGTATGCCGGGAGGCAGGCCGCGTCTGTTGGGCGCCTGGCGCCGAACGGTGGCCCCCTTGCCAGGGCATGGCCGTCTGCCCGAAACAAATCTTCCCCCCACACAGCCCTGGGGGGAGGGAGAGCCGGGACAGACGTAGGATGATGATGGGTTGATGAGTTAAGTGTGACTCTGGGACAAAGCGTTTCGGCGCCGCGTCTCCTTCCTATCTGACAACGGCGCCTCCCCAACCGTCTGGCAAAGCCGTCAAGAAGGCCGGCAAGGCGCAGAAGAATGTGCGCGCCACGGACAAGAAGAAGAAGAAGCGCCGCAGGAAGGAGAGCTTCTCCATCTACATCTATAAGGTGCTGAAGCAGGTGCACCCCGACACTGGTGTCTCCAGCAAGGCCATGTCCATCATGAACAGCTTCGTGAACGACATCTTCGAGCGTATCGCCGCCGAGTCGTCACGCCTTGCTCACTACAACAAGCGCTCGACCATCACGAGCCGGGAGATCCAGACCGCGGTGCGCCTGCTGCTGCCCGGAGAGCTGGCCAAGCACGCGGTGTCCGAGGGTACAAAAGCCGTCACCAAGTACACCAGCTCCAAGTAGGCGTGCGTCGTGGGCCACAGCGAGCAACGACAAATCAACGGCTCTTCTCAGAGCCACCCAAATTGTCTGCGTCGGCATAGGGGTTGTGCTGAGAGATTCGGCTCCGAATCCATCCTCTTCTCTCTGTTGAACACCGCTAGCAGGAGCGTTGGTGTGCCGCGCTCGACGTGTGTGCTCGGGGAGGTTGAACAGGTAAATTAGAGAAGACCGAGTGCGCGGAGAAAAGTGCCACAAGTACGGTAATGGAGGGAAAACAAAACCAGGAGCGTGGTAATTAAAAAAAAAAAAAAAAACAGGGGGAAGGTGGCCGCTTCTCTCAAAAAAAGGTAACATGAACTCGAGTGTGTTCAGCTCTTGGGAAATGATAGAATAGGAAACTCGCGTCAGCGCTTGCCCGAGCAACTCCGACATGTCGGGCCAAATATGAAGGGGTATACACGGTATGCAGTGCATGCGGAGAGAAGGAAACTGCCGAACACTTGATAATGCTATGTAAAGGGCTTCACCTTATAGTTTAGAATGATGGCGCAGAGTTTTTCAAAAGCACCGGGGTTTAGAGACGGGGGAGGGCAAAATAGACTTTAGGCGGGTAGAATTAACTAGAAGGTGGTTATCTTATTGGTGGCTAAAGTCAAGGCAAGAGTGAAAACTAAACCATTCACTGCAAAGCACCGCGGTCCTATACTTCACTATTTAAAGAGAGAAAAAAAACAAGATAAATGTAGCTGTTTGTTAGGTCAGCATTATGGCTAGGTGGTGATAGCTGCCGCCCGATGTGAAGGGTACAGCCACATTCATCAGACAGCGCAGAGTTCCTTCTCTGCCACGCCATTCATTTGTTTACGAAATTGGGGCATTTATTTCTTGAGAGCGCAGGGCAGGCCCGTTTCGAGACTGTAGGAGGAGTGAATGTAGCTTAAAGTGCGTGGCGCGGTGAAAAATGTGCGGAAGCATTGATGCAAGAAAAGATAGGGGAGAAATATATAGACGCATGTGACAATAGCTGTAGAAGCAGAAAAGCGTGGCGGCGGACTGCATGCTAATTATTGTCCGAAAGCAAAGTATCGACAGCCCGAGTGAAGGAAAAAACAAAACTGTGCGTACGCATGACAGGGGTACCACGCAGGTGATTTATATAGTGCACAAAGAAGTACGAAATCCAGTAAAGAAAGGCGGTCGACACGAGGTATGGGCATTTCCCGTTTTCGCACCGAGTGCTCCGTTTGCGCGTCGCCGAAAGAAACATAGCCAGGCCGGCCAGCAAACGACACTGCTCGGCTTGACGTTTACATAATCACACGGTGTAGCGGAACACTGTGTTCTCTTCGAAAGAACAAATGCGCCTGTGCTAGGCACAAATGAGTGGTACGTTCCATTCGGAATGTGGTGGGAAACTTACCTTAAATGAATGAGCGGACGCACCGTTTATTTCCGCTTTGTTTTAGATTACTGACTATGTTCGGCGGGTCGACAGTGCATTTGTATGAAGCTTTCAAGCGCGATCATTTTGTAATTTCGCATCGTGCGTCCCTGCCACAAGTTCGGGGAAGGAATACTTTCAATATGGGAACCCTCATGATTGTGAAAGATGAAACTGCGACTACTTAAACACACTTGCACCACAGAAATGGCACGCGCAGTTTGGTATTGGGGCACGTGAGAAGGGAATACAATAGATGGGCATTGGCGCGCATCTTTTTTTCTTATTGATATGATATGTAAGGAGATGTCGGCGCACCATTATGGCGCCGGCTACTCCTTGGCCGTTGAGTTAAACTTGAACACGTATCTTGAAGCAAAACGTACAAAGCAGTGCATGGAAAGTAGAAAACTCGGGCAGAGATATGCAAAGACACACTTACACTTATACGCACATATCAGAACACAATGGTAAGTAAATGTTCGAAAGTCAATGAATGAAGTCTCTGATATAATGTCCCTCGATAATATTCGGTCCACCAGCACAAAACAGTAGAGCACACGTCTGGTCCGTATAAAGATGCATTCGCTCGTGTGTACATAATTGTCGACACGTCATTCATTTCACAACACACACATGATGAGAGTCACGTGATACTGTACATAATAAGTACATTTGTTACAAATGAAAGTTCGTTATTTCTTAATACTTATCAGCAATCCCGCTGTCTTGTAAAGAACGTGTTGATGCTTTTAAAGCGTGCGACTGTAAAACTCGAGTAGGCCACGGACCCAGAAGTTTCTTCATGTTAAACGGTCTGCGGTCTAATGCCAACTGTTCGGACTTAAGACGGCGTCTCGTGATGTGGACAGTCTACGAGAAGGTGACATACGTCTTCATCTATCAATCCGCATTCGCATTCGGGACTTTCAGCTCTGCCGTGTCTGTGCAAAGAAAAAAAAAAAAACAAATGTTTTTGTGTATGCCGTGCCTAGCCTCAATCGGTCAATTAGAGTTTCCGATATTCTATCTAATGCCAGCGTAATTTTTAATTCAATAAATGGATCGATGTGGTATAAATCGCACCTCTTTGTACTTTGGTCAAACCAAGCAGTTTTGCTCATTCTGAAAGTTGTATTCTTTATAATACTACGCAATTCACTTTTTTCGAAATATT
The DNA here is from genome assembly GCF_043290135.1 of Rhipicephalus microplus. Taxonomy (NCBI): domain Eukaryota; kingdom Metazoa; phylum Arthropoda; class Arachnida; order Ixodida; family Ixodidae; genus Rhipicephalus; species Rhipicephalus microplus. Next base: position 47,225 of record NW_027464950.1, read on the forward strand.
GGTTGCCACGATGTGTAGACCTACTTTGTGTGCTCTGGACGGCTCTGGAAGGCCAACTGCAAATCTTCTTTGCACAGCTGATGCCGTCCGGATAGTCGTTGATAGATTACTTAACAGGTTGTCAGCCTCCGAAGGTATTATGTAAGCGAAAGTACGCATGCGTAAAACATGCAGCGAACGAACACTCTTCCAACGCTGTAAAGAAGAAAGAATGCATAAAGGGTGGTGCATTTTACGCTCCAATCTCGTCCTATGTAAGGCGCTTTAGAGTTAGGGCTGTTTTGCCTGTAATTGCGTGACCCTTGCAGGGTTCCTCACAGTGCAACCGTGCACTTGAAACGGGCAGGTGTTGAACCACCCCGCAAGGAGATGGGGAAACTTCGCTGCGACCGGACCGCTTGACAGTCCGTGTTTACGGGAGGAGAGGCGCGCCCGAGAGGAGGTGCGCTCTCACTCTCTGCCGTCCCCGTGAATGCTGAAATGAGCGCGGTCGCGTTGCGTGGCTTCGGTGAAACTGCCGTATCGCGATATGTAGTGGAGCTGCCACAGTAAAATTTGAGACACGCGTAGCCAGCCAAAGGTGCTGTTACTTTGCCGAATTTCACGTGCCGGCGTCCACAACAACGCGAGCACGCTTTGTTTAGAAATTTCCGGCCATGAGGCCGTGCCCGGACCGCGTGTGTTAGTCCCTTGGTTTGGCGACAAGGATGGCGTCAAAGTGACGCCGTGAAACGGGTTTCGTGCGTGCAAATGAGGCATTGATGTGATTAGAGAGAAAGCGAGAACATAGAAAAGAAAAAAAAAAAAGAGGGGGGGGGGCACACGCCGGGGACGAGTAGTCGCAAAGTGTTAAGTGTGCAGTTTATTTACGTGCGGCACACAGGTGAGCTGTTGCAGCTGTGAGTTTTGACAAATATTGCGTGTGTCATGTTCAGTGGACACGATGAAACGTTTTTTAGCGAACGCGTTGTATCCGCTGGGCTTGTACGTACGCGTACATGAATTGTCGCTTACTCGGTTTGATGTCTCCTTGCCGCTGGGGCAGCTGATACGACTGATACGCCATTTTGCAGCAGTGAAGGGTGCGTGAATGAATGGGCAAGAAACTTAGCAACAGTAACGAGAAAAGAATTAAAAACAAACAAACAAACGAAAGCATGTTTGCCGTGTATATTCAATCTTGTAGTGCAGAAAAATAGTCAGTGCAGCAACCTGCGCGGCCAACGCGCTCCTCGCGAAGAAAAGAGGGAGAGAGAGACGAGCTGGCCGCCGACCAACCGGCGTGCGCCGTTCGCCTTCCTCCTCAGTCTCGCGGGCCGGCGCCGACACCGCGACTCGATCGTGTCGAGCATTCGCTTTCCGGGCGCGTTTCGAAGCAGAAGCAGAAACTTCGGAAGCCGTCATGTCTGGCCGTGGCAAAGGTGGCAAAGGGCTGGGGAAGGGTGGCGCCAAGCGTCATCGAAAGGTGTTGCGTGACAACATCCAGGGCATAACCAAGCCGGCCATCCGTCGTCTGGCGCGCCGTGGCGGTGTCAAGCGCATCTCTGGCCTCATCTACGAGGAAACTCGCGGCGTTCTCAAGGTGTTCCTCGAGAACGTGATCCGCGATGCCGTCACTTACACCGAGCACGCCAAAAGGAAGACCGTGACAGCCATGGACGTCGTGTACGCCCTCAAGCGTCAGGGCCGCACCCTGTACGGATTCGGAGGCTAAGAAGCCAGCGGCGTCGCCTGCAGCCAGCCAACGAGAACACAACAGCCCTCTTCAGGGCTACCCACTTGATGCTTCGGCAGTGTGATCCCAGCGGTTCGCCATACCCGTCCGTCCCTCTTTGCAATATCATTGCGTCATCGCTCAGGTGAGCAGCACCTCGTGTAGTAGTAGCTTGATCGCGCTGGGTACTTGTCACGTTCACCGCATTTCGTTCGCGTCGTCGTCTTTCTCCTGGGTCTGCATGCACGAATCAATCGCCGCATCTGCGAGTTCTTCCTCTCCTTCCTGCAAGCCAAGCTGCTAAAACGGGCCCGTCAAGCGAACGTCGCCTAGTTACCTTATCGCGCGAAGGAAGAAGCCGAGCGCAGCGTTCTACCCTGGTCACTGCATTCTTGGAGACACGACTATGCTCAGGAAGCACGAACTCGCTTTTTTCTTTGGAATGCCCACTACACGATCGCGTCACGTTGTGTCAAAATAAATAAAAACGCACTATGTTCTACCGTGGGGCACCCAGACGAAGAAGGGATGTGTACTTACAAATGAAAAAATTGATTGTGACAGGTTGGTCGTGTTTACCGCGCCCGCTGTGCACTCAGAAGTGCCCCATTCAATAACACATTGTGTACATTGTCACGCCTAATAATTTTTGTTTGTTTTTTTTTTTCACACCTGGCGCTGCCGAGCTGCAAAATACAAAAAAAAAAGAAAGAAAAGTGGAAGGGGATGTTTAAACAGAATTTCTGCGCAAGTCAGAAGCAAGTACACAATAAGCGCTGCCCATGCAGCGTGCTGAGGGAAGCTGCACTTGATAGAAGTGGCACTCATGTACTGTACTGGTGCTGCGAACACTGCAGTTGTGAAAGCTTTACTTGGACGGACAGCTACGCAACAAGTGTTTCCATTTCGCCGGCAGAGGTGGTCACTCTAGGGAGGCTGGCTTCGCCGCCCACGCGAGAGGGGGGGGGGGGGGGGGGGGGACTAGCCCATGATGTAAACGCGAGAGGTTCGAGCGCGGGAAATTCGAAAGCAAGGCGCGCTCGCGTGAGCCTGCCGTCAGATGGCGACACCAACCCACGAGCATTGCATTTTCAAGTGCACCCTTGGTTTCCCACCCACCTCCGCACAGGACGAGGCGTGTCGAATGTGTAACCAAGGCGCACGACAGTGGTTCTGCTCAGGCAAGCCTACCTATAACAAAAATTGTTCTCCATGTGTGTACCTTCATTTTCTCGTGAAAATGTGAAAGAGGAGTGAATGGGGCTTTTTGAGGCGCGTGTTGATCTTCGTTTCTATTATGATTATTATTTTTCACCCTTTCATTGAGTCCATTTCCTGCTTTTTGTGCCACATATTTAGCACTTAGAGGTTGGGGGGGGGGGGGGGGGATTGCTGATGTGTAAGATGGAAAAGAAGAGGAAAGTGAGCCCCGAAACTGTCTGCATCAGGATGCGACACCTCAGCGGTAGCTCACAAGGGATGGGGGGTGAGGGGGGATTAAAAGGGTGGGAATAAAAGTGTAGAGAAAGAGACATGAGGGAAGCCAGAGTGAGACGACATATCGAGGGAATAGGAGTAAAAATGAAACAAAACATTCGAACGCAAACACCCCGTACATCCAACCGCCATTGAGCGCACCTAGTAGTTTGGCAAGTATGTATGAGTGATTCTTAAGAGGGAAAGGAAGATAAAATTGAGTCCCGTTACTGTCTGCGATTGAGCAAGTAGGCGCGCTCAGTGGCAGTTGGATGTACGGGGTGTTTGTGTTAGAATGTTTTGTTGCGTTTTACTCCTTGTCGTTGCGCGGACGTGTATGCATATACCAACACTGCCGGTGGTCTCTCGTCGTCTTCGCCCATCTACGTAATGGTCGCAAATAAGCGACAACGCAAGGAGCAAGTTTTTTTGGCGTGGCAGTGCGCATTTGCCCTCGGTGATGCGAGGCGCTCTAGTGCGATGCGCGCTGTTGGCGTGAATGGTGGCGTCTCGCACTCCGTCGCGCCGCTTCGGGAAGCGACGAGCTACAGCGTCGATTGATGTGTTGCCTGGAAGGCGAAAGAAATGCGCAGCAGGCTGTATTGTACAGCGGTAGTGGTTTCGTTTCGGTGTACCTCTTTGCAGCCGCGAACTGCACGGTTGCCCGAAAATGAGCGCCAGCCAGCATCCTGGCGTACGCTTCCGCGCTCGCACGCGGACGGGTTCTCACGCTTCGGCCAATGGGAGGGAGAGAGATGGGTCGTGCGGCGAAGCCGCTTTTGCCGATCTCCGGCAGGAGCGCAGTTTCGCTCCGTCAGTCGAGGTGATCGGACGCACGCAGCATGGCCCGAACTAAACAAACCGCGCGCAAGAGTACTGGAGGCAAGGCTCCGCGTAAGCAGCTTGCTACCAAGGCTGCTCGCAAGAGTGCCCCTGCCACAGGCGGGGTGAAGAAACCTCACCGTTACAGGCCTGGAACCGTGGCCCTGCGTGAAATTCGCCGATACCAGAAGTCGACCGAACTGCTGATCCGCAAGCTTCCCTTTCAGCGCCTGGTGCGGGAAATCGCTCAGGACTTCAAGACGGACCTCCGTTTCCAGAGTTCTGCCGTGATGGCCCTACAGGAAGCTAGCGAGGCCTACCTCGTTGGTCTTTTCGAAGACACCAACCTGTGCGCCATCCACGCTAAGCGCGTCACCATCATGCCAAAGGACATCCAGCTGGCTCGGCGCATTCGCGGTGAGCGCGCCTAAGTTGGGCTGCTCCCTGCGCTTCGGTCGACAGGCAAGCAACAACAAACGGTCCTTCTCAGGACCACCAACGTGTCTGCTTTGGCTACGAGACCACTCCAGGCCACGTACTCCGGCCGCACCCTCTTTTGCTGTCATGTTTTGTACGTACGTGGCTGCCGTTGTCTAGCGCGCGGAAGAACGGAACGTCGGCGCGTCGTTATTACGAAGAAATGGCTCAGCTTTGACAAATTCAAGGTAAAAGTGTGTATCATTATGAGTAGACAGAGAAAAGGTAGGCTAGCTTCAGTCGGTGTGTGTGCAGCAGCCGTGCTGCGACCCTGTGGTGTGTCAATTTCATTTATGTGTTTACCTTTTTGCCCGCCGCTTGTAAGGTGTTTTTGAGGGCTTCTGTTTGCGTAACGCCATGGTGACTTGGGCTGCTGGACCCCGGCGCAACTTTTGGGTGCACTCGTAGGAGGTGATGAAGTTTTACCGAGAGACGAAATAAACAATTGTATCGGGCCAGTTGGTAAGGATCCATCTCGCTAGGAAGCGCAGCCACTATTACACAGACCTCACAACACAAGCGCTTAACTTCAACTGAACTTTCATTGCAAACGTCAGAGTTTATAAAGGGGGTGAACAGAGAAAAAGAATAGTAAAAGGTAGACAACAAAAAGCACACGTGCCAGTCCCGCACATTACTGTCTGTTATTCTCTATCACCCCATCCAAAAAACAGTTCTTTCCGCGTGAGCGCGATAGAGAGTGCACTAACACACTCGAAATCATCGCGTGTCATTTCCTTTCATTTCTTTTGAAGCTGAACAAGTTTTTGTGCCATATTCTGGACAATTTTTTTTTTTTTTTTTTTGCAATAAACGTTTAGTTGAAGTTAAGCGCTTGTGTTGTGTGTTCTGTGTAATAGTGGCTGCGCTGCCTAGCAAGATAGACGAAATAAATTGTGTTAGAAGCACCAAATGGAATGCGCTAACGGCGGGTTCTCTCTCTCTCTCTCTCTTTTTTTTTTTTACCTTACGTTTGTTTTTCTATTCAAAGGTATTAAATTTACTCTGTCCCTGTGCTGACCCGTTCAGGTGTCATCGTAAGGATAGACGGTTACGTGTGGAGCTTTTTTTTTTTTTTTTTTAATGAGAAATGACAACGCTTACATGCTCTTTTCTGTCTTTTTCGGTGCCGAGCTGCGTGATTTGGTTGTCTCTTTGCAGCATTTGGCGTCGCGCACTTGTGGCTAACTGATGTCGCGAGGAAATATATATAAAGTATAGAAAAACAAACACGCTTGAGGGTACGAACAGAGCCATCGTGACTGCGAAGCGAAACACGGCCGCGTCACCTGTTTGGGTGGTCCTTAGAAGGACCGTTTGGGGAATGCGGCGAGCGCGCGGAAGGGGTGCTCGCTTACGCCTTCTTCTCCGTCTTCTTTGGAAGAAGCACGGCTTGAATGTTGGGCAACACACCGCCCTGCGCGATGGTGACGCCGGAAAGCAGTTTGTTCAGCTCCTCGTCGTTGCGGATGGCGAGCTGCAAGTGACGGGGGATGATCCGGGTCTTCTTGTTGTCACGAGCGGCGTTGCCCGCCAGCTCGAGCACCTCGGCGGCCAGGTACTCGAGTACGGCAGCCAGGTAGACCGGAGCGCCAGCTCCGACGCGCTCGGCGTAGTTTCCCTTGCGTAGGAGGCGGTGAATACGGCCCACGGGGAACTGAAGCCCCGCGCGGCTAGAACGGGTCTTGCTCTTGCCTTTCGCCTTGCCGCCCTTGCCACGTCCGGACATGGTGTTGCTTTTCGCTTGGTACGACGCCGGTTGCCGAAAACAAGAAAGCTGCTGCCTTCTGAGATGAGAGCCGTGCTCGAATGGTTTCCGTTGCCACCATCGCGCGCCGCCGCTCGCGGGGAACGGATGAGAGTGTGAGAGAGAGAAGCCGTGCGAACCAATGGGGCGCGCGCGTTGTGCTGATCTCGTCAACACCCCTCGCTCATATTTAAGCGCGGCGAGACGGGGGGACACGCGCATTCGACTCTGGTCTCGCGTGCGTGTTGTGTGAAATCATGCCTCCCCAACCGTCTGGCAAAGCCGTCAAGAAGGCCGGCAAGGCGCAGAAGAATGTGCGCGCCACGGACAAGAAGAAGAAGAAGCGCCGCAGGAAGGAGAGCTTCTCCATCTACATCTATAAGGTGCTGAAGCAGGTGCACCCCGACACTGGTGTCTCCAGCAAGGCCATGTCCATCATGAACAGCTTCGTGAACGACATCTTCGAGCGTATCGCCGCCGAGTCGTCACGCCTTGCTCACTACAACAAGCGCTCGACCATCACGAGCCGGGAGATCCAGACCGCGGTGCGCCTGCTGCTGCCCGGAGAGCTGGCCAAGCACGCGGTGTCCGAGGGTACAAAAGCCGTCACCAAGTACACCAGCTCCAAGTAGGCGTGCGTCGTGGGCCACAGCGAGCAACGACAAATCAACGGCTCTTCTCAGAGCCACCCAAATTGTCTGCGTCGGCATAGGGGTTGTGCTGAGAGATTCGGCTCCGAATCCATCCTCTTCTCTCTGTTGAACACCGCTAGCAGGAGCGTTGGTGTGCCGCGCTCGACGTGTGTGCTCGGGGAGGTTGAACAGGTAAATTAGAGAAGACCGAGTGCGCGGAGAAAAGTGCCACAAGTACGGTAATGGAGGGAAAACAAAACCAGGAGCGTGGTAATTAAAAAAAAAAAAAAAAAACAGGGGGAAGGTGGCCGCTTCTCTCAAAAAAAGGTAACATGAACTCGAGTGTGTTCAGCTCTTGGGAAATGATAGAATAGGAAACTCGCGTCAGCGCTTGCCCGAGCAACTCCGACATGTCGGGCCAAATATGAAGGGGTATACACGGTATGCAGTGCATGCGGAGAGAAGGAAACTGCCGAACACTTGATAATGCTATGTAAAGGGCTTCACCTTATAGTTTAGAATGATGGCGCAGAGTTTTTCAAAAGCACCGGGGTTTAGAGACGGGGGAGGGCAAAATAGACTTTAGGCGGGTAGAATTAACTAGAAGGTGGTTATCTTATTGGTGGCTAAAGTCAAGGCAAGAGTGAAAACTAAACCATTCACTGCAAAGCACCGCGGTCCTATACTTCACTATTTAAAGAGAGAAAAAAAACAAGATAAATGTAGCTGTTTGTTAGGTCAGCATTATGGCTAGGTGGTGATAGCTGCCGCCCGATGTGAAGGGTACAGCCACATTCATCAGACAGCGCAGAGTTCCTTCTCTGCCACGCCATTCATTTGTTTACGAAATTGGGGCATTTATTTCTTGAGAGCGCAGGGCAGGCCCGTTTCGAGACTGTAGGAGGAGTGAATGTAGCTTAAAGTGCGTGGCGCGGTGAAAAATGTGCGGAAGCATTGATGCAAGAAAAGATAGGGGAGAAATATATAGACGCATGTGACAATAGCTGTAGAAGCAGAAAAGCGTGGCGGCGGACTGCATGCTAATTATTGTCCGAAAGCAAAGTATCGACAGCCCGAGTGAAGGAAAAAACAAAACTGTGCGTACGCATGACAGGGGTACCACGCAGGTGATTTATATAGTGCACAAAGAAGTACGAAATCCAGTAAAGAAAGGCGGTCGACACGAGGTATGGGCATTTCCCGTTTTCGCACCGAGTGCTCCGTTTGCGCGTCGCCGAAAGAAACATAGCCAGGCCGGCCAGCAAACGACACTGCTCGGCTTGACGTTTACATAATCACACGGTGTAGCGGAACACTGTGTTCTCTTCGAAAGAACAAATGCGCCTGTGCTAGGCACAAATGAGTGGTACGTTCCATTCGGAATGTGGTGGGAAACTTACCTTAAATGAATGAGCGGACGCACCGTTTATTTCCGCTTTGTTTTAGATTACTGACTATGTTCGGCGGGTCGACAGTGCATTTGTATGAAGCTTTCAAGCGCGATCATTTTGTAATTTCGCATCGTGCGTCCCTGCCACAAGTTCGGGGAAGGAATACTTTCAATATGGGAACCCTCATGATTGTGAAAGATGAAACTGCGACTACTTAAACACACTTGCACCACAGAAATGGCACGCGCAGTTTGGTATTGGGGCACGTGAGAAGGGAATACAATAGATGGGCATTGGCGCGCATCTTTTTTTCTTATTGATATGATATGTAAGGAGATGTCGGCGCACCATTATGGCGCCGGCTACTCCTTGGCCGTTGAGTTAAACTTGAACACGTATCTTGAAGCAAAACGTACAAAGCAGTGCATGGAAAGTAGAAAACTCGGGCAGAGATATGCAAAGACACACTTACACTTATACGCACATATCAGAACACAATGGTAAGTAAATGTTCGAAAGTCAATGAATGAAGTCTCTGATATAATGTCCCTCGATAATATTCGGTCCACCAGCACAAAACAGTAGAGCACACGTCTGGTCCGTATAAAGATGCATTCGCTCGTGTGTACATAATTGTCGACACGTCATTCATTTCACAACACACACATGATGAGAGTCACGTGATACTGTACATAATAAGTACATTTGTTACAAATGAAAGTTCGTTATTTCTTAATACTTATCAGCAATCCCGCTGTCTTGTAAAGAACGTGTTGATGCTTTTAAAGCGTGCGACTGTAAAACTCGAGTAGGCCACGGACCCAGAAGTTTCTTCATGTTAAACGGTCTGCGGTCTAATGCCAACTGTTCGGACTTAAGACGGCGTCTCGTGATGTGGACAGTCTACGAGAAGGTGACATACGTCTTCATCTATCAATCCGCATTCGCATTCGGGACTTTCAGCTCTGCCGTGTCTGTGCAAAGAAAAAAAAAAAACAAATGTTTTTGTGTATGCCGTGCCTAGCCTCAATCGGTCAATTAGAGTTTCCGATATTCTATCTAATGCCAGCGTAATTTTTAATTCAATAAATGGATCGATGTGGTATAAATCGCACCTCTTTGTACTTTGGTCAAACCAAGCAGTTTTGCTCATTCTGAAAGTTGTATTCTTTATAATACTACGCAATTCACTTTTTTCGAAATATTGGTTGCCACGATGTGTAGACCTACTTTGTGTGCTCTGGACGGCTCTGGAAGGCCAACTGCAAATCTTCTTTGCACAGCTGATGCCGTCCGGATAGTCGTTGATAGATTACTTAACAGGTTGTCAGCCTCCGAAGGTATTATGTAAGCGAAAGTACGCATGCGTAAAACATGCAGCGAACGAACACTCTTCCAACGCTGTAAAGAAGAAAGAATGCATAAAGGGTGGTGCATTTTACGCTCCAATCTCGTCCTATGTAAGGCGCTTTAGAGTTAGGGCTGTTTTGCCTGTAATTGCGTGACCCTTGCAGGGTTCCTCACAGTGCAACCGTGCACTTGAAACGGGCAGGTGTTGAACCACCCCGCAAGGAGATGGGGAAACTTCGCTGCGACCGGACCGCTTGACAGTCCGTGTTTACGGGAGGAGAGGCGCGCCCGAGAGGAGGTGCGCTCTCACTCTCTGCCGTCCCCGTGAATGCTGAAATGAGCGCGGTCGCGTTGCGTGGCTTCGGTGAAACTGCCGTATCGCGATATGTAGTGGAGCTGCCACAGTAAAATTTGAGACACGCGTAGCCAGCCAAAGGTGCTGTTACTTTGCCGAATTTCACGTGCCGGCGTCCACAACAACGCGAGCACGCTTTGTTTAGAAATTTCCGGCCATGAGGCCGTGCCCGGACCGCGTGTGTTAGTCCCTTGGTTTGGCGACAAGGATGGCGTCAAAGTGACGCCGTGAAACGGGTTTCGTGCGTGCAAATGAGGCATTGATGTGATTAGAGAGAAAGCGAGAACATAGAAAAGAAAAAAAAAAAGAGGGAGGGGGGCACACGCCGGGGACGAGTAGTCGCAAAGTGTTAAGTGTGCAGTTTATTTACGTGCGGCACACAGGTGAGCTGTTGCAGCTGTGAGTTTTGACAAATATTGCGTGTGTCATGTTCAGTGGACACGATGAAACGTTTTTTAGCGAACGCGTTGTATCCGCTGGGCTTGTACGTACGCGTACATGAATTGTCGCTTACTCGGTTTGATGTCTCCTTGCCGCTGGGGCAGCTGATACGACTGATACGCCATTTTGCAGCAGTGAAGGGTGCGTGAATGAATGGGCAAGAAACTTAGCAACAGTAACGAGAAAAGAATTAAAAACAAACAAACAAACGAAAGCATGTTTGCCGTGTATATTCAATCTTGTAGTGCAGAAAAATAGTCAGTGCAGCAACCTGCGCGGCCAACGCGCTCCTCGCGAAGAAAAGAGGGAGAGAGAGACGAGCTGGCCGCCGACCAACCGGCGTGCGCCGTTCGCCTTCCTCCTCAGTCTCGCGGGCCGGCGCCGACACCGCGACTCGATCGTGTCGAGCATTCGCTTTCCGGGCGCGTTTCGAAGCAGAAGCAGAAACTTCGGAAGCCGTCATGTCTGGCCGTGGCAAAGGTGGCAAAGGGCTGGGGAAGGGTGGCGCCAAGCGTCATCGAAAGGTGTTGCGTGACAACATCCAGGGCATAACCAAGCCGGCCATCCGTCGTCTGGCGCGCCGTGGCGGTGTCAAGCGCATCTCTGGCCTCATCTACGAGGAAACTCGCGGCGTTCTCAAGGTGTTCCTCGAGAACGTGATCCGCGATGCCGTCACTTACACCGAGCACGCCAAAAGGAAGACCGTGACAGCCATGGACGTCGTGTACGCCCTCAAGCGTCAGGGCCGCACCCTGTACGGATTCGGAGGCTAAGAAGCCAGCGGCGTCGCCTGCAGCCAGCCAACGAGAACACAACAGCCCTCTTCAGGGCTACCCACTTGATGCTTCGGCAGTGTGATCCCAGCGGTTCGCCATACCCGTCCGTCCCTCTTTGCAATATCATTGCGTCATCGCTCAGGTGAGCAGCACCTCGTGTAGTAGTAGCTTGATCGCGCTGGGTACTTGTCACGTTCACCGCATTTCGTTCGCGTCGTCGTCTTTCTCCTGGGTCTGCATGCACGAATCAATCGCCGCATCTGCGAGTTCTTCCTCTCCTTCCTGCAAGCCAAGCTGCTAAAACGGGCCCGTCAAGCGAACGTCGCCTAGTTACCTTATCGCGCGAAGGAAGAAGCCGAGCGCAGCGTTCTACCCTGGTCACTGCATTCTTGGAGACACGACTATGCTCAGGAAGCACGAACTCGCTTTTTTCTTTGGAATGCCCACTACACGATCGCGTCACGTTGTGTCAAAATAAATAAAAACGCACTATGTTCTACCGTGGGGCACCCAGACGAAGAAGGGATGTGTACTTACAAATGAAAAAATTGATTGTGACAGGTTGGTCGTGTTTACCGCGCCCGCTGTGCACTCAGAAGTGCCCCATTCAATAACACATTGTGTACATTGTCACGCCTAATAATTTTTGTTTGTTTTTTTTTTTTCACACCTGGCGCTGCCGAGCTGCAAAATACAAAAAAAAAAGAAAGAAAAGTGGAAGGGGATGTTTAAACAGAATTTCTGCGCAAGTCAGAAGCAAGTACACAATAAGCGCTGCCCATGCAGCGTGCTGAGGGAAGCTGCACTTGATAGAAGTGGCACTCATGTACTGTACTGGTGCTGCGAACACTGCAGTTGTGAAAGCTTTACTTGGACGGACAGCTACGCAACAAGTGTTTCCATTTCGCCGGCAGAGGTGGTCACTCTAGGGAGGCTGGCTTCGCCGCCCACGCGAGAGGGGGGGGGGGGGGGGACTAGCCCATGATGTAAACGCGAGAGGTTCGAGCGCGGGAAATTCGAAAGCAAGGCGCGCTCGCGTGAGCCTGCCGTCAGATGGCGACACCAACCCACGAGCATTGCATTTTCAAGTGCACCCTTGGTTTCCCACCCACCTCCGCACAGGACGAGGCGTGTCGAATGTGTAACCAAGGCGCACGACAGTGGTTCTGCTCAGGCAAGCCTACCTATAACAAAAATTGTTCTCCATGTGTGTACCTTCATTTTCTCGTGAAAATGTGAAAGAGGAGTGAATGGGGCTTTTTGAGGCGCGTGTTGATCTTCGTTTCTATTATGATTATTATTTTTCACCCTTTCATTGAGTCCATTTCCTGCTTTTTGTGCCACATATTTAGCACTTAGAGGTTGGGGGGGGGGGGGGGGGATTGCTGATGTGTAAGATGGAAAAGAAGAGGAAAGTGAGCCCCGAAACTGTCTGCATCAGGATGCGACACCTCAGCGGTAGCTCACAAGGGATGGGGGGTGAGGGGGGATTAAAAGGGTGGGAATAAAAGTGTAGAGAAAGAGACATGAGGGAAGCCAGAGTGAGACGACATATCGAGGGAATAGGAGTAAAAATGAAACAAAACATTCGAACGCAAACACCCCGTACATCCAACCGCCATTGAGCGCACCTAGTAGTTTGGCAAGTATGTATGAGTGATTCTTAAGAGGGAAAGGAAGATAAAATTGAGTCCCGTTACTGTCTGCGATTGAGCAAGTAGGCGCGCTCAGTGGCAGTTGGATGTACGGGGTGTTTGTGTTAGAATGTTTTGTTGCGTTTTACTCCTTGTCGTTGCGCGGACGTGTATGCATATACCAACACTGCCGGTGGTCTCTCGTCGTCTTCGCCCATCTACGTAATGGTCGCAAATAAGCGACAACGCAAGGAGCAAGTTTTTTTGGCGTGGCAGTGCGCATTTGCCCTCGGTGATGCGAGGCGCTCTAGTGCGATGCGCGCTGTTGGCGTGAATGGTGGCGTCTCGCACTCCGTCGCGCCGCTTCGGGAAGCGACGAGCTACAGCGTCGATTGATGTGTTGCCTGGAAGGCGAAAGAAATGCGCAGCAGGCTGTATTGTACAGCGGTAGTGGTTTCGTTTCGGTGTACCTCTTTGCAGCCGCGAACTGCACGGTTGCCCGAAAATGAGCGCCAGCCAGCATCCTGGCGTACGCTTCCGCGCTCGCACGCGGACGGGTTCTCACGCTTCGGCCAATGGGAGGGAGAGAGATGGGTCGTGCGGCGAAGCCGCTTTTGCCGATCTCCGGCAGGAGCGCAGTTTCGCTCCGTCAGTCGAGGTGATCGGACGCACGCAGCATGGCCCGAACTAAACAAACCGCGCGCAAGAGTACTGGAGGCAAGGCTCCGCGTAAGCAGCTTGCTACCAAGGCTGCTCGCAAGAGTGCCCCTGCCACAGGCGGGGTGAAGAAACCTCACCGTTACAGGCCTGGAACCGTGGCCCTGCGTGAAATTCGCCGATACCAGAAGTCGACCGAACTGCTGATCCGCAAGCTTCCCTTTCAGCGCCTGGTGCGGGAAATCGCTCAGGACTTCAAGACGGACCTCCGTTTCCAGAGTTCTGCCGTGATGGCCCTACAGGAAGCTAGCGAGGCCTACCTCGTTGGTCTTTTCGAAGACACCAACCTGTGCGCCATCCACGCTAAGCGCGTCACCATCATGCCAAAGGACATCCAGCTGGCTCGGCGCATTCGCGGTGAGCGCGCCTAAGTTGGGCTGCTCCCTGCGCTTCGGTCGACAGGCAAGCAACAACAAACGGTCCTTCTCAGGACCACCAACGTGTCTGCTTTGGCTACGAGACCACTCCAGGCCACGTACTCCGGCCGCACCCTCTTTTGCTGTCATGTTTTGTACGTACGTGGCTGCCGTTGTCTAGCGCGCGGAAGAACGGAACGTCGGCGCGTCGTTATTACGAAGAAATGGCTCAGCTTTGACAAATTCAAGGTAAAAGTGTGTATCATTATGAGTAGACAGAGAAAAGGTAGGCTAGCTTCAGTCGGTGTGTGTGCAGCAGCCGTGCTGCGACCCTGTGGTGTGTCAATTTCATTTATGTGTTTACCTTTTTGCCCGCCGCTTGTAAGGTGTTTTTGAGGGCTTCTGTTTGCGTAACGCCATGGTGACTTGGGCTGCTGGACCCCGGCGCAACTTTTGGGTGCACTCGTAGGAGGTGATGAAGTTTTACCGAGAGACGAAATAAACAATTGTATCGGGCCAGTTGGTAAGGATCCATCTCGCTAGGAAGCGCAGCCACTATTACACAGACCTCACAACACAAGCGCTTAACTTCAACTGAACTTTCATTGCAAACGTCAGAGTTTATAAAGGGGGTGAACAGAGAAAAAGAATAGTAAAAGGTAGACAACAAAAAGCACACGTGCCAGTCCCGCACATTACTGTCTGTTATTCTCTATCACCCCATCCAAAAAACAGTTCTTTCCGCGTGAGCGCGATAGAGAGTGCACTAACACACTCGAAATCATCGCGTGTCATTTCCTTTCATTTCTTTTGAAGCTGAACAAGTTTTTGTGCCATATTCTGGACAATTTTTTTTTTTTTTTTTTGCAATAAACGTTTAGTTGAAGTTAAGCGCTTGTGTTGTGTGTTCTGTGTAATAGTGGCTGCGCTGCCTAGCAAGATAGACGAAATAAATTGTGTTAGAAGCACCAAATGGAATGCGCTAACGGCGGGTTCTCTCTCTCTCTCTCTCTTTTTTTTTTTTACCTTACGTTTGTTTTTCTATTCAAAGGTATTAAATTTACTCTGTCCCTGTGCTGACCCGTTCAGGTGTCATCGTAAGGATAGACGGTTACGTGTGGAGCTTTTTTTTTTTTTTTTTTAATGAGAAATGACAACGCTTACATGCTCTTTTCTGTCTTTTTCGGTGCCGAGCTGCGTGATTTGGTTGTCTCTTTGCAGCATTTGGCGTCGCGCACTTGTGGCTAACTGATGTCGCGAGGAAATATATATAAAGTATAGAAAAACAAACACGCTTGAGGGTACGAACAGAGCCATCGTGACTGCGAAGCGAAACACGGCCGCGTCACCTGTTTGGGTGGTCCTTAGAAGGACCGTTTGGGGAATGCGGCGAGCGCGCGGAAGGGGTGCTCGCTTACGCCTTCTTCTCCGTCTTCTTTGGAAGAAGCACGGCTTGAATGTTGGGCAACACACCGCCCTGCGCGATGGTGACGCCGGAAAGCAGTTTGTTCAGCTCCTCGTCGTTGCGGATGGCGAGCTGCAAGTGACGGGGGATGATCCGGGTCTTCTTGTTGTCACGAGCGGCGTTGCCCGCCAGCTCGAGCACCTCGGCGGCCAGGTACTCGAGTACGGCAGCCAGGTAGACCGGAGCGCCAGCTCCGACGCGCTCGGCGTAGTTTCCCTTGCGTAGGAGGCGGTGAATACGGCCCACGGGGAACTGAAGCCCCGCGCGGCTAGAACGGGTCTTGCTCTTGCCTTTCGCCTTGCCGCCCTTGCCACGTCCGGACATGGTGTTGCTTTTCGCTTGGTACGACGCCGGTTGCCGAAAACAAGAAAGCTGCTGCCTTCTGAGATGAGAGCCGTGCTCGAATGGTTTGGGTGGTGGTAGTGATTAGAATGAAGAGGAAAAAGGCACCTAATTTCTGTCTGCCTTCAGGCGACACGGCGCAGTGCCTTATAGGGGTGGGGGGAAGGAGGGATAAAAGAATAGAAGGAAAGTAGAAGCAGAAGAAGACAGCCAACGAGAGGAAAAAAGAAGGAGATAGGAAAGTGGGGATCCGGTCGAAGCAGTCCAAGGGCGGGGTGCCACAATGCGAGAGCTACACGGCGTCAGGAGACCGCGGAGGGCGAACCAGTCGGCGGGAGCTACGCTGAAGTCGGAGATCGCGAGGGCACAACCGTCCAGCTTGAAATCCTGCGAGCGAATCCCGAATGGTTTCCGTTGCCACCATCGCGCGCCGCCGCTCGCGGGGAACGGATGAGAGTGTGAGAGAGAGAAGCCGTGCGAACCAATGGGGCGCGCGCGTTGTGCTGATCTCGTCAACACCCCTCGCTCATATTTAAGCGCGGCGAGACGGGGGGACACGCGCATTCGACTCTGGTCTCGCGTGCGTGTTGTGTGAAATCATGCCTCCCCAACCGTCTGGCAAAGCCGTCAAGAAGGCCGGCAAGGCGCAGAAGAATGTGCGCGCCACGGACAAGAAGAAGAAGAAGCGCCGCAGGAAGGAGAGCTTCTCCATCTACATCTATAAGGTGCTGAAGCAGGTGCACCCCGACACTGGTGTCTCCAGCAAGGCCATGTCCATCATGAACAGCTTCGTGAACGACATCTTCGAGCGTATCGCCGCCGAGTCGTCACGCCTTGCTCACTACAACAAGCGCTCGACCATCACGAGCCGGGAGATCCAGACCGCGGTGCGCCTGCTGCTGCCCGGAGAGCTGGCCAAGCACGCGGTGTCCGAGGGTACAAAAGCCGTCACCAAGTACACCAGCTCCAAGTAGGCGTGCGTCGTGGGCCACAGCGAGCAACGACAAATCAACGGCTCTTCTCAGAGCCACCCAAATTGTCTGCGTCGGCATAGGGGTTGTGCTGAGAGATTCGGCTCCGAATCCATCCTCTTCTCTCTGTTGAACACCGCTAGCAGGAGCGTTGGTGTGCCGCGCTCGACGTGTGTGCTCGGGGAGGTTGAACAGGTAAATTAGAGAAGACCGAGTGCGCGGAGAAAAGTGCCACAAGTACGGTAATGGAGGGAAAACAAAACCAGGAGCGTGGTAATTAAAAAAAAAAAAAAAAAACAGGGGGAAGGTGGCCGCTTCTCTCAAAAAAAGGTAACATGAACTCGAGTGTGTTCAGCTCTTGGGAAATGATAGAATAGGAAACTCGCGTCAGCGCTTGCCCGAGCAACTCCGACATGTCGGGCCAAATATGAAGGGGTATACACGGTATGCAGTGCATGCGGAGAGAAGGAAACTGCCGAACACTTGATAATGCTATGTAAAGGGCTTCACCTTATAGTTTAGAATGATGGCGCAGAGTTTTTCAAAAGCACCGGGGTTTAGAGACGGGGGAGGGCAAAATAGACTTTAGGCGGGTAGAATTAACTAGAAGGTGGTTATCTTATTGGTGGCTAAAGTCAAGGCAAGAGTGAAAACTAAACCATTCACTGCAAAGCACCGCGGTCCTATACTTCACTATTTAAAGAGAGAAAAAAAACAAGATAAATGTAGCTGTTTGTTAGGTCAGCATTATGGCTAGGTGGTGATAGCTGCCGCCCGATGTGAAGGGTACAGCCACATTCATCAGACAGCGCAGAGTTCCTTCTCTGCCACGCCATTCATTTGTTTACGAAATTGGGGCATTTATTTCTTGAGAGCGCAGGGCAGGCCCGTTTCGAGACTGTAGGAGGAGTGAATGTAGCTTAAAGTGCGTGGCGCGGTGAAAAATGTGCGGAAGCATTGATGCAAGAAAAGATAGGGGAGAAATATATAGACGCATGTGACAATAGCTGTAGAAGCAGAAAAGCGTGGCGGCGGACTGCATGCTAATTATTGTCCGAAAGCAAAGTATCGACAGCCCGAGTGAAGGAAAAAACAAAACTGTGCGTACGCATGACAGGGGTACCACGCAGGTGATTTATATAGTGCACAAAGAAGTACGAAATCCAGTAAAGAAAGGCGGTCGACACGAGGTATGGGCATTTCCCGTTTTCGCACCGAGTGCTCCGTTTGCGCGTCGCCGAAAGAAACATAGCCAGGCCGGCCAGCAAACGACACTGCTCGGCTTGACGTTTACATAATCACACGGTGTAGCGGAACACTGTGTTCTCTTCGAAAGAACAAATGCGCCTGTGCTAGGCACAAATGAGTGGTACGTTCCATTCGGAATGTGGTGGGAAACTTACCTTAAATGAATGAGCGGACGCACCGTTTATTTCCGCTTTGTTTTAGATTACTGACTATGTTCGGCGGGTCGACAGTGCATTTGTATGAAGCTTTCAAGCGCGATCATTTTGTAATTTCGCATCGTGCGTCCCTGCCACAAGTTCGGGGAAGGAATACTTTCAATATGGGAACCCTCATGATTGTGAAAGATGAAACTGCGACTACTTAAACACACTTGCACCACAGAAATGGCACGCGCAGTTTGGTATTGGGGCACGTGAGAAGGGAATACAATAGATGGGCATTGGCGCGCATCTTTTTTTCTTATTGATATGATATGTAAGGAGATGTCGGCGCACCATTATGGCGCCGGCTACTCCTTGGCCGTTGAGTTAAACTTGAACACGTATCTTGAAGCAAAACGTACAAAGCAGTGCATGGAAAGTAGAAAACTCGGGCAGAGATATGCAAAGACACACTTACACTTATACGCACATATCAGAACACAATGGTAAGTAAATGTTCGAAAGTCAATGAATGAAGTCTCTGATATAATGTCCCTCGATAATATTCGGTCCACCAGCACAAAACAGTAGAGCACACGTCTGGTCCGTATAAAGATGCATTCGCTCGTGTGTACATAATTGTCGACACGTCATTCATTTCACAACACACACATGATGAGAGTCACGTGATACTGTACATAATAAGTACATTTGTTACAAATGAAAGTTCGTTATTTCTTAATACTTATCAGCAATCCCGCTGTCTTGTAAAGAACGTGTTGATGCTTTTAAAGCGTGCGACTGTAAAACTCGAGTAGGCCACGGACCCAGAAGTTTCTTCATGTTAAACGGTCTGCGGTCTAATGCCAACTGTTCGGACTTAAGACGGCGTCTCGTGATGTGGACAGTCTACGAGAAGGTGACATACGTCTTCATCTATCAATCCGCATTCGCATTCGGGACTTTCAGCTCTGCCGTGTCTGTGCAAAGAAAAAAAAAAAAACAAATGTTTTTGTGTATGCCGTGCCTAGCCTCAATCGGTCAATTAGAGTTTCCGATATTCTATCTAATGCCAGCGTAATTTTTAATTCAATAAATGGATCGATGTGGTATAAATCGCACCTCTTTGTACTTTGGTCAAACCAAGCAGTTTTGCTCATTCTGAAAGTTGTATTCTTTATAATACTACGCAATTCACTTTTTTCGAAATATTGGTTGCCACGATGTGTAGACCTACTTTGTGTGCTCTGGACGGCTCTGGAAGGCCAACTGCAAATCTTCTTTGCACAGCTGATGCCGTCCGGATAGTCGTTGATAGATTACTTAACAGGTTGTCAGCCTCCGAAGGTATTATGTAAGCGAAAGTACGCATGCGTAAAACATGCAGCGAACGAACACTCTTCCAACGCTGTAAAGAAGAAAGAATGCATAAAGGGTGGTGCATTTTACGCTCCAATCTCGTCCTATGTAAGGCGCTTTAGAGTTAGGGCTGTTTTGCCTGTAATTGCGTGACCCTTGCAGGGTTCCTCACAGTGCAACCGTGCACTTGAAACGGGCAGGTGTTGAACCACCCCGCAAGGAGATGGGGAAACTTCGCTGCGACCGGACCGCTTGACAGTCCGTGTTTACGGGAGGAGAGGCGCGCCCGAGAGGAGGTGCGCTCTCACTCTCTGCCGTCCCCGTGAATGCTGAAATGAGCGCGGTCGCGTTGCGTGGCTTCGGTGAAACTGCCGTATCGCGATATGTAGTGGAGCTGCCACAGTAAAATTTGAGACACGCGTAGCCAGCCAAAGGTGCTGTTACTTTGCCGAATTTCACGTGCCGGCGTCCACAACAACGCGAGCACGCTTTGTTTAGAAATTTCCGGCCATGAGGCCGTGCCCGGACCGCGTGTGTTAGTCCCTTGGTTTGGCGACAAGGATGGCGTCAAAGTGACGCCGTGAAACGGGTTTCGTGCGTGCAAATGAGGCATTGATGTGATTAGAGAGAAAGCGAGAACATAGAAAAGAAAAAAAAAAAAGAGGGGGGGGGGCACACGCCGGGGACGAGTAGTCGCAAAGTGTTAAGTGTGCAGTTTATTTACGTGCGGCACATAGGTGAGCTGTTGCAGCTGTGAGTTTTGACAAATATTGCGTGTGTCATGTTCAGTGGACACGATGAAACGTTTTTTAGCGAACGCGTTGTATCCGCTGGGCTTGTACGTACGCGTACATGAATTGTCGCTTACTCGGTTTGATGTCTCCTTGCCGCTGGGGCAGCTGATACGACTGATACGCCATTTTGCAGCAGTGAAGGGTGCGTGAATGAATGGGCAAGAAACTTAGCAACAGTAACGAGAAAAGAATTAAAAACAAACAAACAAACGAAAGCATGTTTGCCGTGTATATTCAATCTTGTAGTGCAGAAAAATAGTCAGTGCAGCAACCTGCGCGGCCAACGCGCTCCTCGCGAAGAAAAGAGGGAGAGAGAGACGAGCTGGCCGCCGACCAACCGGCGTGCGCCGTTCGCCTTCCTCCTCAGTCTCGCGGGCCGGCGCCGACACCGCGACTCGATCGTGTCGAGCATTCGCTTTCCGGGCGCGTTTCGAAGCAGAAGCAGAAACTTCGGAAGCCGTCATGTCTGGCCGTGGCAAAGGTGGCAAAGGGCTGGGGAAGGGTGGCGCCAAGCGTCATCGAAAGGTGTTGCGTGACAACATCCAGGGCATAACCAAGCCGGCCATCCGTCGTCTGGCGCGCCGTGGCGGTGTCAAGCGCATCTCTGGCCTCATCTACGAGGAAACTCGCGGCGTTCTCAAGGTGTTCCTCGAGAACGTGATCCGCGATGCCGTCACTTACACCGAGCACGCCAAAAGGAAGACCGTGACAGCCATGGACGTCGTGTACGCCCTCAAGCGTCAGGGCCGCACCCTGTACGGATTCGGAGGCTAAGAAGCCAGCGGCGTCGCCTGCAGCCAGCCAACGAGAACACAACAGCCCTCTTCAGGGCTACCCACTTGATGCTTCGGCAGTGTGATCCCAGCGGTTCGCCATACCCGTCCGTCCCTCTTTGCAATATCATTGCGTCATCGCTCAGGTGAGCAGCACCTCGTGTAGTAGTAGCTTGATCGCGCTGGGTACTTGTCACGTTCACCGCATTTCGTTCGCGTCGTCGTCTTTCTCCTGGGTCTGCATGCACGAATCAATCGCCGCATCTGCGAGTTCTTCCTCTCCTTCCTGCAAGCCAAGCTGCTAAAACGGGCCCGTCAAGCGAACGTCGCCTAGTTACCTTATCGCGCGAAGGAAGAAGCCGAGCGCAGCGTTCTACCCTGGTCACTGCATTCTTGGAGACACGACTATGCTCAGGAAGCACGAACTCGCTTTTTTCTTTGGAATGCCCACTACACGATCGCGTCACGTTGTGTCAAAATAAATAAAAACGCACTATGTTCTACCGTGGGGCACCCAGACGAAGAAGGGATGTGTACTTACAAATGAAAAAATTGATTGTGACAGGTTGGTCGTGTTTACCGCGCCCGCTGTGCACTCAGAAGTGCCCCATTCAATAACACATTGTGTACATTGTCACGCCTAATAATTTTTGTTTGTTTTTTTTTTTTCACACCTGGCGCTGCCGAGCTGCAAAATACAAAAAAAAAAGAAAGAAAAGTGGAAGGGGATGTTTAAACAGAATTTCTGCGCAAGTCAGAAGCAAGTACACAATAAGCGCTGCCCATGCAGCGTGCTGAGGGAAGCTGCACTTGATAGAAGTGGCACTCATGTACTGTACTGGTGCTGCGAACACTGCAGTTGTGAAAGCTTTACTTGGACGGACAGCTACGCAACAAGTGTTTCCATTTCGCCGGCAGAGGTGGTCACTCTAGGGAGGCTGGCTTCGCCGCCCACGCGAGAGGGGGGGGGGGGGGGACTAGCCCATGATGTAAACGCGAGAGGTTCGAGCGCGGGAAATTCGAAAGCAAGGCGCGCTCGCGTGAGCCTGCCGTCAGATGGCGACACCAACCCACGAGCATTGCATTTTCAAGTGCACCCTTGGTTTCCCACCCACCTCCGCACAGGACGAGGCGTGTCGAATGTGTAACCAAGGCGCACGACAGTGGTTCTGCTCAGGCAAGCCTACCTATAACAAAAATTGTTCTCCATGTGTGTACCTTCATTTTCTCGTGAAAATGTGAAAGAGGAGTGAATGGGGCTTTTTGAGGCGCGTGTTGATCTTCGTTTCTATTATGATTATTATTTTTCACCCTTTCATTGAGTCCATTTCCTGCTTTTTGTGCCACATATTTAGCACTTAGAGGTTGGGGGGGGGGGGGGGGGGGATTGCTGATGTGTAAGATGGAAAAGAAGAGGAAAGTGAGCCCCGAAACTGTCTGCATCAGGATGCGACACCTCAGCGGTAGCTCACAAGGGATGGGGGGTGAGGGGGGATTAAAAGGGTGGGAATAAAAGTGTAGAGAAAGAGACATGAGGGAAGCCAGAGTGAGACGACATATCGAGGGAATAGGAGTAAAAATGAAACAAAACATTCGAACGCAAACACCCCGTACATCCAACCGCCATTGAGCGCACCTAGTAGTTTGGCAAGTAGGTATGAGTGATTCTTAAGAGGGAAAGGAAGATAAAATTGAGTCCCGTTACTGTCTGCGATTGAGCAAGTAGGCGCGCTCAGTGGCAGTTGGATGTACGGGGTGTTTGTGTTAGAATGTTTTGTTGCGTTTTACTCCTTGTCGTTGCGCGGACGTGTATGCATATACCAACACTGCCGGTGGTCTCTCGTCGTCTTCGCCCATCTACGTAATGGTCGCAAATAAGCGACAACGCAAGGAGCAAGTTTTTTTGGCGTGGCAGTGCGCATTTGCCCTCGGTGATGCGAGGCGCTCTAGTGCGATGCGCGCTGTTGGCGTGAATGGTGGCGTCTCGCACTCCGTCGCGCCGCTTCGGGAAGCGACGAGCTACAGCGTCGATTGATGTGTTGCCTGGAAGGCGAAAGAAATGCGCAGCAGGCTGTATTGTACAGCGGTAGTGGTTTCGTTTCGGTGTACCTCTTTGCAGCCGCGAACTGCACGGTTGCCCGAAAATGAGCGCCAGCCAGCATCCTGGCGTACGCTTCCGCGCTCGCACGCGGACGGGTTCTCACGCTTCGGCCAATGGGAGGGAGAGAGATGGGTCGTGCGGCGAAGCCGCTTTTGCCGATCTCCGGCAGGAGCGCAGTTTCGCTCCGTCAGTCGAGGTGATCGGACGCACGCAGCATGGCCCGAACTAAACAAACCGCGCGCAAGAGTACTGGAGGCAAGGCTCCGCGTAAGCAGCTTGCTACCAAGGCTGCTCGCAAGAGTGCCCCTGCCACAGGCGGGGTGAAGAAACCTCACCGTTACAGGCCTGGAACCGTGGCCCTGCGTGAAATTCGCCGATACCAGAAGTCGACCGAACTGCTGATCCGCAAGCTTCCCTTTCAGCGCCTGGTGCGGGAAATCGCTCAGGACTTCAAGACGGACCTCCGTTTCCAGAGTTCTGCCGTGATGGCCCTACAGGAAGCTAGCGAGGCCTACCTCGTTGGTCTTTTCGAAGACACCAACCTGTGCGCCATCCACGCTAAGCGCGTCACCATCATGCCAAAGGACATCCAGCTGGCTCGGCGCATTCGCGGTGAGCGCGCCTAAGTTGGGCTGCTCCCTGCGCTTCGGTCGACAGGCAAGCAACAACAAACGGTCCTTCTCAGGACCACCAACGTGTCTGCTTTGGCTACGAGACCACTCCAGGCCACGTACTCCGGCCGCACCCTCTTTTGCTGTCATGTTTTGTACGTACGTGGCTGCCGTTGTCTAGCGCGCGGAAGAACGGAACGTCGGCGCGTCGTTATTACGAAGAAATGGCTCAGCTTTGACAAATTCAAGGTAAAAGTGTGTATCATTATGAGTAGACAGAGAAAAGGTAGGCTAGCTTCAGTCGGTGTGTGTGCAGCAGCCGTGCTGCGACCCTGTGGTGTGTCAATTTCATTTATGTGTTTACCTTTTTGCCCGCCGCTTGTAAGGTGTTTTTGAGGGCTTCTGTTTGCGTAACGCCATGGTGACTTGGGCTGCTGGACCCCGGCGCAACTTTTGGGTGCACTCGTAGGAGGTGATGAAGTTTTACCGAGAGACGAAATAAACAATTGTATCGGGCCAGTTGGTAAGGATCCATCTCGCTAGGAAGCGCAGCCACTATTACACAGACCTCACAACACAAGCGCTTAACTTCAACTGAACTTTCATTGCAAACGTCAGAGTTTATAAAGGGGGTGAACAGAGAAAAAGAATAGTAAAAGGTAGACAACAAAAAGCACACGTGCCAGTCCCGCACATTACTGTCTGTTATTCTCTATCACCCCATCCAAAAAACAGTTCTTTCCGCGTGAGCGCGATAGAGAGTGCACTAACACACTCGAAATCATCGCGTGTCATTTCCTTTCATTTCTTTTGAAGCTGAACAAGTTTTTGTGCCATATTCTGGACAATTTTTTTTTTTTTTTTTTGCAATAAACGTTTAGTTGAAGTTAAGCGCTTGTGTTGTGTGTTCTGTGTAATAGTGGCTGCGCTGCCTAGCAAGATAGACGAAATAAATTGTGTTAGAAGCACCAAATGGAATGCGCTAACGGCGGGTTCTCTCTCTCTCTCTCTCTTTTTTTTTTTTACCTTACGTTTGTTTTTCTATTCAAAGGTATTAAATTTACTCTGTCCCTGTGCTGACCCGTTCAGGTGTCATCGTAAGGATAGACGGTTACGTGTGGAGCTTTTTTTTTTTTTTTTTTAATGAGAAATGACAACGCTTACATGCTCTTTTCTGTCTTTTTCGGTGCCGAGCTGCGTGATTTGGTTGTCTCTTTGCAGCATTTGGCGTCGCGCACTTGTGGCTAACTGATGTCGCGAGGAAATATATATAAAGTATAGAAAAACAAACACGCTTGAGGGTACGAACAGAGCCATCGTGACTGCGAAGCGAAACACGGCCGCGTCACCTGTTTGGGTGGTCCTTAGAAGGACCGTTTGGGGAATGCGGCGAGCGCGCGGAAGGGGTGCTCGCTTACGCCTTCTTCTCCGTCTTCTTTGGAAGAAGCACGGCTTGAATGTTGGGCAACACACCGCCCTGCGCGATGGTGACGCCGGAAAGCAGTTTGTTCAGCTCCTCGTCGTTGCGGATGGCGAGCTGCAAGTGACGGGGGATGATCCGGGTCTTCTTGTTGTCACGAGCGGCGTTGCCCGCCAGCTCGAGCACCTCGGCGGCCAGGTACTCGAGTACGGCAGCCAGGTAGACCGGAGCGCCAGCTCCGACGCGCTCGGCGTAGTTTCCCTTGCGTAGGAGGCGGTGAATACGGCCCACGGGGAACTGAAGCCCCGCGCGGCTAGAACGGGTCTTGCTCTTGCCTTTCGCCTTGCCGCCCTTGCCACGTCCGGACATGGTGTTGCTTTTCGCTTGGTACGACGCCGGTTGCCGAAAACAAGAAAGCTGCTGCCTTCTGAGATGAGAGCCGTGCTCGAATGGTTTCCGTTGCCACCATCGCGCGCCGCCGCTCGCGGGGAACGGATGAGAGTGTGAGAGAGAGAAGCCGTGCGAACCAATGGGGCGCGCGCGTTGTGCTGATCTCGTCAACACCCCTCGCTCATATTTAAGCGCGGCGAGACGGGGGGACACGCGCATTCGACTCTGGTCTCGCGTGCGTGTTGTGTGAAATCATGCCTCCCCAACCGTCTGGCAAAGCCGTCAAGAAGGCCGGCAAGGCGCAGAAGAATGTGCGCGCCACGGACAAGAAGAAGAAGAAGCGCCGCAGGAAGGAGAGCTTCTCCATCTACATCTATAAGGTGCTGAAGCAGGTGCACCCCGACACTGGTGTCTCCAGCAAGGCCATGTCCATCATGAACAGCTTCGTGAACGACATCTTCGAGCGTATCGCCGCCGAGTCGTCACGCCTTGCTCACTACAACAAGCGCTCGACCATCACGAGCCGGGAGATCCAGACCGCGGTGCGCCTGCTGCTGCCCGGAGAGCTGGCCAAGCACGCGGTGTCCGAGGGTACAAAAGCCGTCACCAAGTACACCAGCTCCAAGTAGGCGTGCGTCGTGGGCCACAGCGAGCAACGACAAATCAACGGCTCTTCTCAGAGCCACCCAAATTGTCTGCGTCGGCATAGGGGTTGTGCTGAGAGATTCGGCTCCGAATCCATCCTCTTCTCTCTGTTGAACACCGCTAGCAGGAGCGTTGGTGTGCCGCGCTCGACGTGTGTGCTCGGGGAGGTTGAACAGGTAAATTAGAGAAGACCGAGTGCGCGGAGAAAAGTGCCACAAGTACGGTAATGGAGGGAAAACAAAACCAGGAGCGTGGTAATTAAAAAAAAAAAAAAAAAACAGGGGGAAGGTGGCCGCTTCTCTCAAAAAAAGGTAACATGAACTCGAGTGTGTTCAGCTCTTGGGAAATGATAGAATAGGAAACTCGCGTCAGCGCTTGCCCGAGCAACTCCGACATGTCGGGCCAAATATGAAGGGGTATACACGGTATGCAGTGCATGCGGAGAGAAGGAAACTGCCGAACACTTGATAATGCTATGTAAAGGGCTTCACCTTATAGTTTAGAATGATGGCGCAGAGTTTTTCAAAAGCACCGGGGTTTAGAGACGGGGGAGGGCAAAATAGACTTTAGGCGGGTAGAATTAACTAGAAGGTGGTTATCTTATTGGTGGCTAAAGTCAAGGCAAGAGTGAAAACTAAACCATTCACTGCAAAGCACCGCGGTCCTATACTTCACTATTTAAAGAGAGAAAAAAAACAAGATAAATGTAGCTGTTTGTTAGGTCAGCATTATGGCTAGGTGGTGATAGCTGCCGCCCGATGTGAAGGGTACAGCCACATTCATCAGACAGCGCAGAGTTCCTTCTCTGCCACGCCATTCATTTGTTTACGAAATTGGGGCATTTATTTCTTGAGAGCGCAGGGCAGGCCCGTTTCGAGACTGTAGGAGGAGTGAATGTAGCTTAAAGTGCGTGGCGCGGTGAAAAATGTGCGGAAGCATTGATGCAAGAAAAGATAGGGGAGAAATATATAGACGCATGTGACAATAGCTGTAGAAGCAGAAAAGCGTGGCGGCGGACTGCATGCTAATTATTGTCCGAAAGCAAAGTATCGACAGCCCGAGTGAAGGAAAAAACAAAACTGTGCGTACGCATGACAGGGGTACCACGCAGGTGATTTATATAGTGCACAAAGAAGTACGAAATCCAGTAAAGAAAGGCGGTCGACACGAGGTATGGGCATTTCCCGTTTTCGCACCGAGTGCTCCGTTTGCGCGTCGCCGAAAGAAACATAGCCAGGCCGGCCAGCAAACGACACTGCTCGGCTTGACGTTTACATAATCACACGGTGTAGCGGAACACTGTGTTCTCTTCGAAAGAACAAATGCGCCTGTGCTAGGCACAAATGAGTGGTACGTTCCATTCGGAATGTGGTGGGAAACTTACCTTAAATGAATGAGCGGACGCACCGTTTATTTCCGCTTTGTTTTAGATTACTGACTATGTTCGGCGGGTCGACAGTGCATTTGTATGAAGCTTTCAAGCGCGATCATTTTGTAATTTCGCATCGTGCGTCCCTGCCACAAGTTCGGGGAAGGAATACTTTCAATATGGGAACCCTCATGATTGTGAAAGATGAAACTGCGACTACTTAAACACACTTGCACCACAGAAATGGCACGCGCAGTTTGGTATTGGGGCACGTGAGAAGGGAATACAATAGATGGGCATTGGCGCGCATCTTTTTTTCTTATTGATATGATATGTAAGGAGATGTCGGCGCACCATTATGGCGCCGGCTACTCCTTGGCCGTTGAGTTAAACTTGAACACGTATCTTGAAGCAAAACGTACAAAGCAGTGCATGGAAAGTAGAAAACTCGGGCAGAGATATGCAAAGACACACTTACACTTATACGCACATATCAGAACACAATGGTAAGTAAATGTTCGAAAGTCAATGAATGAAGTCTCTGATATAATGTCCCTCGATAATATTCGGTCCACCAGCACAAAACAGTAGAGCACACGTCTGGTCCGTATAAAGATGCATTCGCTCGTGTGTACATAATTGTCGACACGTCATTCATTTCACAACACACACATGATGAGAGTCACGTGATACTGTACATAATAAGTACATTTGTTACAAATGAAAGTTCGTTATTTCTTAATACTTATCAGCAATCCCGCTGTCTTGTAAAGAACGTGTTGATGCTTTTAAAGCGTGCGACTGTAAAACTCGAGTAGGCCACGGACCCAGAAGTTTCTTCATGTTAAACGGTCTGCGGTCTAATGCCAACTGTTCGGACTTAAGACGGCGTCTCGTGATGTGGACAGTCTACGAGAAGGTGACATACGTCTTCATCTATCAATCCGCATTCGCATTCGGGACTTTCAGCTCTGCCGTGTCTGTGCAAAGAAAAAAAAAAAAACAAATGTTTTTGTGTATGCCGTGCCTAGCCTCAATCGGTCAATTAGAGTTTCCGATATTCTATCTAATGCCAGCGTAATTTTTAATTCAATAAATGGATCGATGTGGTATAAATCGCACCTCTTTGTACTTTGGTCAAACCAAGCAGTTTTGCTCATTCTGAAAGTTGTATTCTTTATAATACTACGCAATTCACTTTTTTCGAAATATTGGTTGCCACGATGTGTAGACCTACTTTGTGTGCTCTGGACGGCTCTGGAAGGCCAACTGCAAATCTTCTTTGCACAGCTGATGCCGTCCGGATAGTCGTTGATAGATTACTTAACAGGTTGTCAGCCTCCGAAGGTATTATGTAAGCGAAAGTACGCATGCGTAAAACATGCAGCGAACGAACACTCTTCCAACGCTGTAAAGAAGAAAGAATGCATAAAGGGTGGTGCATTTTACGCTCCAATCTCGTCCTATGTAAGGCGCTTTAGAGTTAGGGCTGTTTTGCCTGTAATTGCGTGACCCTTGCAGGGTTCCTCACAGTGCAACCGTGCACTTGAAACGGGCAGGTGTTGAACCACCCCGCAAGGAGATGGGGAAACTTCGCTGCGACCGGACCGCTTGACAGTCCGTGTTTACGGGAGGAGAGGCGCGCCCGAGAGGAGGTGCGCTCTCACTCTCTGCCGTCCCCGTGAATGCTGAAATGAGCGCGGTCGCGTTGCGTGGCTTCGGTGAAACTGCCGTATCGCGATATGTAGTGGAGCTGCCACAGTAAAATTTGAGACACGCGTAGCCAGCCAAAGGTGCTGTTACTTTGCCGAATTTCACGTGCCGGCGTCCACAACAACGCGAGCACGCTTTGTTTAGAAATTTCCGGCCATGAGGCCGTGCCCGGACCGCGTGTGTTAGTCCCTTGGTTTGGCGACAAGGATGGCGTCAAAGTGACGCCGTGAAACGGGTTTCGTGCGTGCAAATGAGGCATTGATGTGATTAGAGAGAAAGCGAGAACATAGAAAAGAAAAAAAAAAAAGAGGGGGGGGGGCACACGCCGGGGACGAGTAGTCGCAAAGTGTTAAGTGTGCAGTTTATTTACGTGCGGCACACAGGTGAGCTGTTGCAGCTGTGAGTTTTGACAAATATTGCGTGTGTCATGTTCAGTGGACACGATGAAACGTTTTTTAGCGAACGCGTTGTATCCGCTGGGCTTGTACGTACGCGTACATGAATTGTCGCTTACTCGGTTTGATGTCTCCTTGCCGCTGGGGCAGCTGATACGACTGATACGCCATTTTGCAGCAGTGAAGGGTGCGTGAATGAATGGGCAAGAAACTTAGCAACAGTAACGAGAAAAGAATTAAAAACAAACAAACAAACGAAAGCATGTTTGCCGTGTATATTCAATCTTGTAGTGCAGAAAAATAGTCAGTGCAGCAACCTGCGCGGCCAACGCGCTCCTCGCGAAGAAAAGAGGGAGAGAGAGACGAGCTGGCCGCCGACCAACCGGCGTGCGCCGTTCGCCTTCCTCCTCAGTCTCGCGGGCCGGCGCCGACACCGCGACTCGATCGTGTCGAGCATTCGCTTGGATTCGCTCGCAGGATTTCAAGCTGGACGGTTGTGCCCTCGCGATCTCCGACTTCAGCGTAGCTCCCGCCGACTGGTTCGCCCTCCGCGGTCTCCTGACGCCGTGTAGCTCTCGCATTGTGGCACCCCGCCCTTGGACTGCTTCGACCGGATCCCCACTTTCCTATCTCCTTCTTTTTCCTCTCGTTGGCTGTCTTCTTCTGCTTCTACTTTCCTTCTATTCTTTTTATCCCTCCTTCCCCCCACCCCTATAAGGCACTGCGCCGTGTCGCCTGAAGGCAGACAGAAATTAGGTGCCTTTTTCCTCTTCATTCTAATCACTACCACCACCACCATTCGCTTTCCGGGCGCGTTTCGAAGCAGAAGCAGAAACTTCGGAAGCCGTCATGTCTGGCCGTGGCAAAGGTGGCAAAGGGCTGGGGAAGGGTGGCGCCAAGCGTCATCGAAAGGTGTTGCGTGACAACATCCAGGGCATAACCAAGCCGGCCATCCGTCGTCTGGCGCGCCGTGGCGGTGTCAAGCGCATCTCTGGCCTCATCTACGAGGAAACTCGCGGCGTTCTCAAGGTGTTCCTCGAGAACGTGATCCGCGATGCCGTCACTTACACCGAGCACGCCAAAAGGAAGACCGTGACAGCCATGGACGTCGTGTACGCCCTCAAGCGTCAGGGCCGCACCCTGTACGGATTCGGAGGCTAAGAAGCCAGCGGCGTCGCCTGCAGCCAGCCAACGAGAACACAACAGCCCTCTTCAGGGCTACCCACTTGATGCTTCGGCAGTGTGATCCCAGCGGTTCGCCATACCCGTCCGTCCCTCTTTGCAATATCATTGCGTCATCGCTCAGGTGAGCAGCACCTCGTGTAGTAGTAGCTTGATCGCGCTGGGTACTTGTCACGTTCACCGCATTTCGTTCGCGTCGTCGTCTTTCTCCTGGGTCTGCATGCACGAATCAATCGCCGCATCTGCGAGTTCTTCCTCTCCTTCCTGCAAGCCAAGCTGCTAAAACGGGCCCGTCAAGCGAACGTCGCCTAGTTACCTTATCGCGCGAAGGAAGAAGCCGAGCGCAGCGTTCTACCCTGGTCACTGCATTCTTGGAGACACGACTATGCTCAGGAAGCACGAACTCGCTTTTTTCTTTGGAATGCCCACTACACGATCGCGTCACGTTGTGTCAAAATAAATAAAAACGCACTATGTTCTACCGTGGGGCACCCAGACGAAGAAGGGATGTGTACTTACAAATGAAAAAATTGATTGTGACAGGTTGGTCGTGTTTACCGCGCCCGCTGTGCACTCAGAAGTGCCCCATTCAATAACACATTGTGTACATTGTCACGCCTAATAATTTTTGTTTGTTTTTTTTTTTTCACACCTGGCGCTGCCGAGCTGCAAAATACAAAAAAAAAAGAAAGAAAAGTGGAAGGGGATGTTTAAACAGAATTTCTGCGCAAGTCAGAAGCAAGTACACAATAAGCGCTGCCCATGCAGCGTGCTGAGGGAAGCTGCACTTGATAGAAGTGGCACTCATGTACTGTACTGGTGCTGCGAACACTGCAGTTGTGAAAGCTTTACTTGGACGGACAGCTACGCAACAAGTGTTTCCATTTCGCCGGCAGAGGTGGTCACTCTAGGGAGGCTGGCTTCGCCGCCCACGCGAGAGGGGGGGGGGGGGGGGACTAGCCCATGATGTAAACGCGAGAGGTTCGAGCGCGGGAAATTCGAAAGCAAGGCGCGCTCGCGTGAGCCTGCCGTCAGATGGCGACACCAACCCACGAGCATTGCATTTTCAAGTGCACCCTTGGTTTCCCACCCACCTCCGCACAGGACGAGGCGTGT
The DNA here is from genome assembly GCF_043290135.1 of Rhipicephalus microplus. Lineage (NCBI taxonomy): Eukaryota > Metazoa > Arthropoda > Arachnida > Ixodida > Ixodidae > Rhipicephalus > Rhipicephalus microplus. The sequence continues at coordinate 79,147 of NW_027464950.1, forward strand.
CGAATGTGTAACCAAGGCGCACGACAGTGGTTCTGCTCAGGCAAGCCTACCTATAACAAAAATTGTTCTCCATGTGTGTACCTTCATTTTCTCGTGAAAATGTGAAAGAGGAGTGAATGGGGCTTTTTGAGGCGCGTGTTGATCTTCGTTTCTATTATGATTATTATTTTTCACCCTTTCATTGAGTCCATTTCCTGCTTTTTGTGCCACATATTTAGCACTTAGAGGTTGGGGGGGGGGGGGGGGGATTGCTGATGTGTAAGATGGAAAAGAAGAGGAAAGTGAGCCCCGAAACTGTCTGCATCAGGATGCGACACCTCAGCGGTAGCTCACAAGGGATGGGGGGTGAGGGGGGATTAAAAGGGTGGGAATAAAAGTGTAGAGAAAGAGACATGAGGGAAGCCAGAGTGAGACGACATATCGAGGGAATAGGAGTAAAAATGAAACAAAACATTCGAACGCAAACACCCCGTACATCCAACCGCCATTGAGCGCACCTAGTAGTTTGGCAAGTATGTATGAGTGATTCTTAAGAGGGAAAGGAAGATAAAATTGAGTCCCGTTACTGTCTGCGATTGAGCAAGTAGGCGCGCTCAGTGGCAGTTGGATGTACGGGGTGTTTGTGTTAGAATGTTTTGTTGCGTTTTACTCCTTGTCGTTGCGCGGACGTGTATGCATATACCAACACTGCCGGTGGTCTCTCGTCGTCTTCGCCCATCTACGTAATGGTCGCAAATAAGCGACAACGCAAGGAGCAAGTTTTTTTGGCGTGGCAGTGCGCATTTGCCCTCGGTGATGCGAGGCGCTCTAGTGCGATGCGCGCTGTTGGCGTGAATGGTGGCGTCTCGCACTCCGTCGCGCCGCTTCGGGAAGCGACGAGCTACAGCGTCGATTGATGTGTTGCCTGGAAGGCGAAAGAAATGCGCAGCAGGCTGTATTGTACAGCGGTAGTGGTTTCGTTTCGGTGTACCTCTTTGCAGCCGCGAACTGCACGGTTGCCCGAAAATGAGCGCCAGCCAGCATCCTGGCGTACGCTTCCGCGCTCGCACGCGGACGGGTTCTCACGCTTCGGCCAATGGGAGGGAGAGAGATGGGTCGTGCGGCGAAGCCGCTTTTGCCGATCTCCGGCAGGAGCGCAGTTTCGCTCCGTCAGTCGAGGTGATCGGACGCACGCAGCATGGCCCGAACTAAACAAACCGCGCGCAAGAGTACTGGAGGCAAGGCTCCGCGTAAGCAGCTTGCTACCAAGGCTGCTCGCAAGAGTGCCCCTGCCACAGGCGGGGTGAAGAAACCTCACCGTTACAGGCCTGGAACCGTGGCCCTGCGTGAAATTCGCCGATACCAGAAGTCGACCGAACTGCTGATCCGCAAGCTTCCCTTTCAGCGCCTGGTGCGGGAAATCGCTCAGGACTTCAAGACGGACCTCCGTTTCCAGAGTTCTGCCGTGATGGCCCTACAGGAAGCTAGCGAGGCCTACCTCGTTGGTCTTTTCGAAGACACCAACCTGTGCGCCATCCACGCTAAGCGCGTCACCATCATGCCAAAGGACATCCAGCTGGCTCGGCGCATTCGCGGTGAGCGCGCCTAAGTTGGGCTGCTCCCTGCGCTTCGGTCGACAGGCAAGCAACAACAAACGGTCCTTCTCAGGACCACCAACGTGTCTGCTTTGGCTACGAGACCACTCCAGGCCACGTACTCCGGCCGCACCCTCTTTTGCTGTCATGTTTTGTACGTACGTGGCTGCCGTTGTCTAGCGCGCGGAAGAACGGAACGTCGGCGCGTCGTTATTACGAAGAAATGGCTCAGCTTTGACAAATTCAAGGTAAAAGTGTGTATCATTATGAGTAGACAGAGAAAAGGTAGGCTAGCTTCAGTCGGTGTGTGTGCAGCAGCCGTGCTGCGACCCTGTGGTGTGTCAATTTCATTTATGTGTTTACCTTTTTGCCCGCCGCTTGTAAGGTGTTTTTGAGGGCTTCTGTTTGCGTAACGCCATGGTGACTTGGGCTGCTGGACCCCGGCGCAACTTTTGGGTGCACTCGTAGGAGGTGATGAAGTTTTACCGAGAGACGAAATAAACAATTGTATCGGGCCAGTTGGTAAGGATCCATCTCGCTAGGAAGCGCAGCCACTATTACACAGACCTCACAACACAAGCGCTTAACTTCAACTGAACTTTCATTGCAAACGTCAGAGTTTATAAAGGGGGTGAACAGAGAAAAAGAATAGTAAAAGGTAGACAACAAAAAGCACACGTGCCAGTCCCGCACATTACTGTCTGTTATTCTCTATCACCCCATCCAAAAAACAGTTCTTTCCGCGTGAGCGCGATAGAGAGTGCACTAACACACTCGAAATCATCGCGTGTCATTTCCTTTCATTTCTTTTGAAGCTGAACAAGTTTTTGTGCCATATTCTGGACAATTTTTTTTTTTTTTTTTTGCAATAAACGTTTAGTTGAAGTTAAGCGCTTGTGTTGTGTGTTCTGTGTAATAGTGGCTGCGCTGCCTAGCAAGATAGACGAAATAAATTGTGTTAGAAGCACCAAATGGAATGCGCTAACGGCGGGTTCTCTCTCTCTCTCTCTCTTTTTTTTTTACCTTACGTTTGTTTTTCTATTCAAAGGTATTAAATTTACTCTGTCCCTGTGCTGACCCGTTCAGGTGTCATCGTAAGGATAGACGGTTACGTGTGGAGCTTTTTTTTTTTTTTTTAATGAGAAATGACAACGCTTACATGCTCTTTTCTGTCTTTTTCGGTGCCGAGCTGCGTGATTTGGTTGTCTCTTTGCAGCATTTGGCGTCGCGCACTTGTGGCTAACTGATGTCGCGAGGAAATATATATAAAGTATAGAAAAACAAACACGCTTGAGGGTACGAACAGAGCCATCGTGACTGCGAAGCGAAACACGGCCGCGTCACCTGTTTGGGTGGTCCTTAGAAGGACCGTTTGGGGAATGCGGCGAGCGCGCGGAAGGGGTGCTCGCTTACGCCTTCTTCTCCGTCTTCTTTGGAAGAAGCACGGCTTGAATGTTGGGCAACACACCGCCCTGCGCGATGGTGACGCCGGAAAGCAGTTTGTTCAGCTCCTCGTCGTTGCGGATGGCGAGCTGCAAGTGACGGGGGATGATCCGGGTCTTCTTGTTGTCACGAGCGGCGTTGCCCGCCAGCTCGAGCACCTCGGCGGCCAGGTACTCGAGTACGGCAGCCAGGTAGACCGGAGCGCCAGCTCCGACGCGCTCGGCGTAGTTTCCCTTGCGTAGGAGGCGGTGAATACGGCCCACGGGGAACTGAAGCCCCGCGCGGCTAGAACGGGTCTTGCTCTTGCCTTTCGCCTTGCCGCCCTTGCCACGTCCGGACATGGTGTTGCTTTTCGCTTGGTACGACGCCGGTTGCCGAAAACAAGAAAGCTGCTGCCTTCTGAGATGAGAGCCGTGCTCGAATGGTGGGGTGGTGGTAGTGATTAGAATGAAGAGGAAAAAGGCACCTAATTTCTGTCTGCCTTCAGGCGACACGGCGCAGTGCCTTATAGGGGTGGGGGGAAGGAGGGATAAAAGAATAGAAGGAAAGTAGAAGCAGAAGAAGACAGCCAACGAGAGGAAAAAAGAAGGAGATAGGAAAGTGGGGATCCGGTCGAAGCAGTCCAAGGGCGGGGTGCCACAATGCGAGAGCTACACGGCATCAGGAGACCGCGGAGGGCGAACCAGTCGGCGGGAGCTACGCTGAAGTCGGAGATCGCGAGGGCACAACCGTCCAGCTTGAAATCCTGCGAGCGAATCCTCGAATGGTTTCCGTTGCCACCATCGCGCGCCGCCGCTCGCGGGGAACGGATGAGAGTGTGAGAGAGAGAAGCCGTGCGAACCAATGGGGCGCGCGCGTTGTGCTGATCTCGTCAACACCCCTCGCTCATATTTAAGCGCGGCGAGACGGGGGGACACGCGCATTCGACTCTGGTCTCGCGTGCGTGTTGTGTGAAATCATGCCTCCCCAACCGTCTGGCAAAGCCGTCAAGAAGGCCGGCAAGGCGCAGAAGAATGTGCGCGCCACGGACAAGAAGAAGAAGAAGCGCCGCAGGAAGGAGAGCTTCTCCATCTACATCTATAAGGTGCTGAAGCAGGTGCACCCCGACACTGGTGTCTCCAGCAAGGCCATGTCCATCATGAACAGCTTCGTGAACGACATCTTCGAGCGTATCGCCGCCGAGTCGTCACGCCTTGCTCACTACAACAAGCGCTCGACCATCACGAGCCGGGAGATCCAGACCGCGGTGCGCCTGCTGCTGCCCGGAGAGCTGGCCAAGCACGCGGTGTCCGAGGGTACAAAAGCCGTCACCAAGTACACCAGCTCCAAGTAGGCGTGCGTCGTGGGCCACAGCGAGCAACGACAAATCAACGGCTCTTCTCAGAGCCACCCAAATTGTCTGCGTCGGCATAGGGGTTGTGCTGAGAGATTCGGCTCCGAATCCATCCTCTTCTCTCTGTTGAACACCGCTAGCAGGAGCGTTGGTGTGCCGCGCTCGACGTGTGTGCTCGGGGAGGTTGAACAGGTAAATTAGAGAAGACCGAGTGCGCGGAGAAAAGTGCCACAAGTACGGTAATGGAGGGAAAACAAAACCAGGAGCGTGGTAATTAAAAAAAAAAAAAAACAGGGGGAAGGTGGCCGCTTCTCTCAAAAAAAGGTAACATGAACTCGAGTGTGTTCAGCTCTTGGGAAATGATAGAATAGGAAACTCGCGTCAGCGCTTGCCCGAGCAACTCCGACATGTCGGGCCAAATATGAAGGGGTATACACGGTATGCAGTGCATGCGGAGAGAAGGAAACTGCCGAACACTTGATAATGCTATGTAAAGGGCTTCACCTTATAGTTTAGAATGATGGCGCAGAGTTTTTCAAAAGCACCGGGGTTTAGAGACGGGGGAGGGCAAAATAGACTTTAGGCGGGTAGAATTAACTAGAAGGTGGTTATCTTATTGGTGGCTAAAGTCAAGGCAAGAGTGAAAACTAAACCATTCACTGCAAAGCACCGCGGTCCTATACTTCACTATTTAAAGAGAGAAAAAAAACAAGATAAATGTAGCTGTTTGTTAGGTCAGCATTATGGCTAGGTGGTGATAGCTGCCGCCCGATGTGAAGGGTACAGCCACATTCATCAGACAGCGCAGAGTTCCTTCTCTGCCACGCCATTCATTTGTTTACGAAATTGGGGCATTTATTTCTTGAGAGCGCAGGGCAGGCCCGTTTCGAGACTGTAGGAGGAGTGAATGTAGCTTAAAGTGCGTGGCGCGGTGAAAAATGTGCGGAAGCATTGATGCAAGAAAAGATAGGGGAGAAATATATAGACGCATGTGACAATAGCTGTAGAAGCAGAAAAGCGTGGCGGCGGACTGCATGCTAATTATTGTCCGAAAGCAAAGTATCGACAGCCCGAGTGAAGGAAAAAACAAAACTGTGCGTACGCATGACAGGGGTACCACGCAGGTGATTTATATAGTGCACAAAGAAGTACGAAATCCAGTAAAGAAAGGCGGTCGACACGAGGTATGGGCATTTCCCGTTTTCGCACCGAGTGCTCCGTTTGCGCGTCGCCGAAAGAAACATAGCCAGGCCGGCCAGCAAACGACACTGCTCGGCTTGACGTTTACATAATCACACGGTGTAGCGGAACACTGTGTTCTCTTCGAAAGAACAAATGCGCCTGTGCTAGGCACAAATGAGTGGTACGTTCCATTCGGAATGTGGTGGGAAACTTACCTTAAATGAATGAGCGGACGCACCGTTTATTTCCGCTTTGTTTTAGATTACTGACTATGTTCGGCGGGTCGACAGTGCATTTGTATGAAGCTTTCAAGCGCGATCATTTTGTAATTTCGCATCGTGCGTCCCTGCCACAAGTTCGGGGAAGGAATACTTTCAATATGGGAACCCTCATGATTGTGAAAGATGAAACTGCGACTACTTAAACACACTTGCACCACAGAAATGGCACGCGCAGTTTGGTATTGGGGCACGTGAGAAGGGAATACAATAGATGGGCATTGGCGCGCATCTTTTTTTCTTATTGATATGATATGTAAGGAGATGTCGGCGCACCATTATGGCGCCGGCTACTCCTTGGCCGTTGAGTTAAACTTGAACACGTATCTTGAAGCAAAACGTACAAAGCAGTGCATGGAAAGTAGAAAACTCGGGCAGAGATATGCAAAGACACACTTACACTTATACGCACATATCAGAACACAATGGTAAGTAAATGTTCGAAAGTCAATGAATGAAGTCTCTGATATAATGTCCCTCGATAATATTCGGTCCACCAGCACAAAACAGTAGAGCACACGTCTGGTCCGTATAAAGATGCATTCGCTCGTGTGTACATAATTGTCGACACGTCATTCATTTCACAACACACACATGATGAGAGTCACGTGATACTGTACATAATAAGTACATTTGTTACAAATGAAAGTTCGTTATTTCTTAATACTTATCAGCAATCCCGCTGTCTTGTAAAGAACGTGTTGATGCTTTTAAAGCGTGCGACTGTAAAACTCGAGTAGGCCACGGACCCAGAAGTTTCTTCATGTTAAACGGTCTGCGGTCTAATGCCAACTGTTCGGACTTAAGACGGCGTCTCGTGATGTGGACAGTCTACGAGAAGGTGACATACGTCTTCATCTATCAATCCGCATTCGCATTCGGGACTTTCAGCTCTGCCGTGTCTGTGCAAAGAAAAAAAAAAAACAAATGTTTTTGTGTATGCCGTGCCTAGCCTCAATCGGTCAATTAGAGTTTCCGATATTCTATCTAATGCCAGCGTAATTTTTAATTCAATAAATGGATCGATGTGGTATAAATCGCACCTCTTTGTACTTTGGTCAAACCAAGCAGTTTTGCTCATTCTGAAAGTTGTATTCTTTATAATACTACGCAATTCACTTTTTTCGAAATATTGGTTGCCACGATGTGTAGACCTACTTTGTGTGCTCTGGACGGCTCTGGAAGGCCAACTGCAAATCTTCTTTGCACAGCTGATGCCGTCCGGATAGTCGTTGATAGATTACTTAACAGGTTGTCAGCCTCCGAAGGTATTATGTAAGCGAAAGTACGCATGCGTAAAACATGCAGCGAACGAACACTCTTCCAACGCTGTAAAGAAGAAAGAATGCATAAAGGGTGGTGCATTTTACGCTCCAATCTCGTCCTATGTAAGGCGCTTTAGAGTTAGGGCTGTTTTGCCTGTAATTGCGTGACCCTTGCAGGGTTCCTCACAGTGCAACCGTGCACTTGAAACGGGCAGGTGTTGAACCACCCCGCAAGGAGATGGGGAAACTTCGCTGCGACCGGACCGCTTGACAGTCCGTGTTTACGGGAGGAGAGGCGCGCCCGAGAGGAGGTGCGCTCTCACTCTCTGCCGTCCCCGTGAATGCTGAAATGAGCGCGGTCGCGTTGCGTGGCTTCGGTGAAACTGCCGTATCGCGATATGTAGTGGAGCTGCCACAGTAAAATTTGAGACACGCGTAGCCAGCCAAAGGTGCTGTTACTTTGCCGAATTTCACGTGCCGGCGTCCACAACAACGCGAGCACGCTTTGTTTAGAAATTTCCGGCCATGAGGCCGTGCCCGGACCGCGTGTGTTAGTCCCTTGGTTTGGCGACAAGGATGGCGTCAAAGTGACGCCGTGAAACGGGTTTCGTGCGTGCAAATGAGGCATTGATGTGATTAGAGAGAAAGCGAGAACATAGAAAAGAAAAAAAAAAAAGAGGGGGGGGGGGCACACGCCGGGGACGAGTAGTCGCAAAGTGTTAAGTGTGCAGTTTATTTACGTGCGGCACACAGGTGAGCTGTTGCAGCTGTGAGTTTTGACAAATATTGCGTGTGTCATGTTCAGTGGACACGATGAAACGTTTTTTAGCGAACGCGTTGTATCCGCTGGGCTTGTACGTACGCGTACATGAATTGTCGCTTACTCGGTTTGATGTCTCCTTGCCGCTGGGGCAGCTGATACGACTGATACGCCATTTTGCAGCAGTGAAGGGTGCGTGAATGAATGGGCAAGAAACTTAGCAACAGTAACGAGAAAAGAATTAAAAACAAACAAACAAACGAAAGCATGTTTGCCGTGTATATTCAATCTTGTAGTGCAGAAAAATAGTCAGTGCAGCAACCTGCGCGGCCAACGCGCTCCTCGCGAAGAAAAGAGGGAGAGAGAGACGAGCTGGCCGCCGACCAACCGGCGTGCGCCGTTCGCCTTCCTCCTCAGTCTCGCGGGCCGGCGCCGACACCGCGACTCGATCGTGTCGAGCATTCGCTTTGATTCGCTCGCAGGATTTCAAGCTGGACGGTTGTGCCCTCGCGATCTCCGACTTCAGCGTAGCTCCCGCCGACTGGTTCGCCCTCCGCGGTCTCCTGACGCCGTGTAGCTCTCGCATTGTGGCACCCCGCCCTTGGACTGCTTCGACCGGATCCCCACTTTCCTATCTCCTTCTTTTTCCTCTCGTTGGCTGTCTTCTTCTGCTTCTACTTTCCTTCTATCCTTTTTATCCCTCCTTCACCCCACCCCTATAAGGCACTGCGCCGTGTCGCCTGAAGGCAGACAGAAATTAGGTGCCTTTTTCCTCTTCATTGTAACCACTACCACCACCCATTCGCTTTCCGGGCGCGTTTCGAAGCAGAAGCAGAAACTTCGGAAGCCGTCATGTCTGGCCGTGGCAAAGGTGGCAAAGGGCTGGGGAAGGGTGGCGCCAAGCGTCATCGAAAGGTGTTGCGTGACAACATCCAGGGCATAACCAAGCCGGCCATCCGTCGTCTGGCGCGCCGTGGCGGTGTCAAGCGCATCTCTGGCCTCATCTACGAGGAAACTCGCGGCGTTCTCAAGGTGTTCCTCGAGAACGTGATCCGCGATGCCGTCACTTACACCGAGCACGCCAAAAGGAAGACCGTGACAGCCATGGACGTCGTGTACGCCCTCAAGCGTCAGGGCCGCACCCTGTACGGATTCGGAGGCTAAGAAGCCAGCGGCGTCGCCTGCAGCCAGCCAACGAGAACACAACAGCCCTCTTCAGGGCTACCCACTTGATGCTTCGGCAGTGTGATCCCAGCGGTTCGCCATACCCGTCCGTCCCTCTTTGCAATATCATTGCGTCATCGCTCAGGTGAGCAGCACCTCGTGTAGTAGTAGCTTGATCGCGCTGGGTACTTGTCACGTTCACCGCATTTCGTTCGCGTCGTCGTCTTTCTCCTGGGTCTGCATGCACGAATCAATCGCCGCATCTGCGAGTTCTTCCTCTCCTTCCTGCAAGCCAAGCTGCTAAAACGGGCCCGTCAAGCGAACGTCGCCTAGTTACCTTATCGCGCGAAGGAAGAAGCCGAGCGCAGCGTTCTACCCTGGTCACTGCATTCTTGGAGACACGACTATGCTCAGGAAGCACGAACTCGCTTTTTTCTTTGGAATGCCCACTACACGATCGCGTCACGTTGTGTCAAAATAAATAAAAACGCACTATGTTCTACCGTGGGGCACCCAGACGAAGAAGGGATGTGTACTTACAAATGAAAAAATTGATTGTGACAGGTTGGTCGTGTTTACCGCGCCCGCTGTGCACTCAGAAGTGCCCCATTCAATAACACATTGTGTACATTGTCACGCCTAATAATTTTTGTTTGTTTTTTTTTTTCACACCTGGCGCTGCCGAGCTGCAAAATACAAAAAAAAAAGAAAGAAAAGTGGAAGGGGATGTTTAAACAGAATTTCTGCGCAAGTCAGAAGCAAGTACACAATAAGCGCTGCCCATGCAGCGTGCTGAGGGAAGCTGCACTTGATAGAAGTGGCACTCATGTACTGTACTGGTGCTGCGAACACTGCAGTTGTGAAAGCTTTACTTGGACGGACAGCTACGCAACAAGTGTTTCCATTTCGCCGGCAGAGGTGGTCACTCTAGGGAGGCTGGCTTCGCCGCCCACGCGAGAGGGGGGGGGGGGGGACTAGCCCATGATGTAAACGCGAGAGGTTCGAGCGCGGGAAATTCGAAAGCAAGGCGCGCTCGCGTGAGCCTGCCGTCAGATGGCGACACCAACCCACGAGCATTGCATTTTCAAGTGCACCCTTGGTTTCCCACCCACCTCCGCACAGGACGAGGCGTGTCGAATGTGTAACCAAGGCGCACGACAGTGGTTCTGCTCAGGCAAAGCCTACCTATAACAAAAATTGTTCTCCATGTGTGTACCTTCATTTTCTCGTGAAAATGTGAAAGAGGAGTGAATGGGGCTTTTTGAGGCGCGTGTTGATCTTCGTTTCTATTATGATTATTATTTTTCACCCTTTCATTGAGTCCATTTCCTGCTTTTTGTGCCACATATTTAGCACTTAGAGGTTGGGGGGGGGGGGGGATTGCTGATGTGTAAGATGGAAAAGAAGAGGAAAGTGAGCCCCGAAACTGTCTGCATCAGGATGCGACACCTCAGCGGTAGCTCACAAGGGATGGGGGGTGAGGGGGGATTAAAAGGGTGGGAATAAAAGTGTAGAGAAAGAGACATGAGGGAATCCAGAGTGAGACGACATATCGAGGGAATAGGAGTAAAAATGAAACAAAACATTCGAACGCAAACACCCCGTACATCCAACCGCCATTGAGCGCACCTAGTAGTTTGGCAAGTATGTATGAGTGATTCTTAAGAGGGAAAGGAAGATAAAATTGAGTCCCGTTACTGTCTGCGATTGAGCAAGTAGGCGCGCTCAGTGGCAGTTGGATGTACGGGGTGTTTGTGTTAGAATGTTTTGTTGCGTTTTACTCCTTGTCGTTGCGCGGACGTGTATGCATATACCAACACTGCCGGTGGTCTCTCGTCGTCTTCGCCCATCTACGTAATGGTCGCAAATAAGCGACAACGCAAGGAGCAAGTTTTTTTGGCGTGGCAGTGCGCATTTGCCCTCGGTGATGCGAGGCGCTCTAGTGCGATGCGCGCTGTTGGCGTGAATGGTGGCGTCTCGCACTCCGTCGCGCCGCTTCGGGAAGCGACGAGCTACAGCGTCGATTGATGTGTTGCCTGGAAGGCGAAAGAAATGCGCAGCAGGCTGTATTGTACAGCGGTAGTGGTTTCGTTTCGGTGTACCTCTTTGCAGCCGCGAACTGCACGGTTGCCCGAAAATGAGCGCCAGCCAGCATCCTGGCGTACGCTTCCGCGCTCGCACGCGGACGGGTTCTCACGCTTCGGCCAATGGGAGGGAGAGAGATGGGTCGTGCGGCGAAGCCGCTTTTGCCGATCTCCGGCAGGAGCGCAGTTTCGCTCCGTCAGTCGAGGTGATCGGACGCACGCAGCATGGCCCGAACTAAACAAACCGCGCGCAAGAGTACTGGAGGCAAGGCTCCGCGTAAGCAGCTTGCTACCAAGGCTGCTCGCAAGAGTGCCCCTGCCACAGGCGGGGTGAAGAAACCTCACCGTTACAGGCCTGGAACCGTGGCCCTGCGTGAAATTCGCCGATACCAGAAGTCGACCGAACTGCTGATCCGCAAGCTTCCCTTTCAGCGCCTGGTGCGGGAAATCGCTCAGGACTTCAAGACGGACCTCCGTTTCCAGAGTTCTGCCGTGATGGCCCTACAGGAAGCTAGCGAGGCCTACCTCGTTGGTCTTTTCGAAGACACCAACCTGTGCGCCATCCACGCTAAGCGCGTCACCATCATGCCAAAGGACATCCAGCTGGCTCGGCGCATTCGCGGTGAGCGCGCCTAAGTTGGGCTGCTCCCTGCGCTTCGGTCGACAGGCAAGCAACAACAAACGGTCCTTCTCAGGACCACCAACGTGTCTGCTTTGGCTACGAGACCACTCCAGGCCACGTACTCCGGCCGCACCCTCTTTTGCTGTCATGTTTTGTACGTACGTGGCTGCCGTTGTCTAGCGCGCGGAAGAACGGAACGTCGGCGCGTCGTTATTACGAAGAAATGGCTCAGCTTTGACAAATTCAAGGTAAAAGTGTGTATCATTATGAGTAGACAGAGAAAAGGTAGGCTAGCTTCAGTCGGTGTGTGTGCAGCAGCCGTGCTGCGACCCTGTGGTGTGTCAATTTCATTTATGTGTTTACCTTTTTGCCCGCCGCTTGTAAGGTGTTTTTGAGGGCTTCTGTTTGCGTAACGCCATGGTGACTTGGGCTGCTGGACCCCGGCGCAACTTTTGGGTGCACTCGTAGGAGGTGATGAAGTTTTACCGAGAGACGAAATAAACAATTGTATCGGGCCAGTTGGTAAGGATCCATCTCGCTAGGAAGCGCAGCCACTATTACACAGACCTCACAACACAAGCGCTTAACTTCAACTGAACATTCATTGCAAACGTCAGAGTTTATAAAGGGGGTGAACAGAGAAAAAGAATAGTAAAAGGTAGACAACAAAAAGCACACGTGCCAGTCCCGCACATTACTGTCTGTTATTCTCTATCACCCCATCCAAAAAACAGTTCTTTCCGCGTGAGCGCGATAGAGAGTGCACTAACACACTCGAAATCATCGCGTGTCATTTCCTTTCATTTCTTTTGAAGCTGAACAAGTTTTTGTGCCATATTCTGGACAATTTTTTTTTTTTTTTTGCAATAAACGTTTAGTTGAAGTTAAGCGCTTGTGTTGTGTGTTCTGTGTAATAGTGGCTGCGCTGCCTAGCAAGATAGACGAAATAAATTGTGTTAGAAGCACCAAATGGAATGCGCTAACGGCGGGTTCTCTCTCTCTCTCTCTCTTTTTTTTTTTACCTTACGTTTGTTTTTCTATTCAAAGGTATTAAATTTACTCTGTCCCTGTGCTGACCCGTTCAGGTGTCATCGTAAGGATAGACGGTTACGTGTGGAGCTTTTTTTTTTTTTTTTTTAATGAGAAATGACAACGCTTACATGCTCTTTTCTGTCTTTTTCGGTGCCGAGCTGCGTGATTTGGTTGTCTCTTTGCAGCATTTGGCGTCGCGCACTTGTGGCTAACTGATGTCGCGAGGAAATATATATAAAGTATAGAAAAACAAACACGCTTGAGGGTACGAACAGAGCCATCGTGACTGCGAAGCGAAACACGGCCGCGTCACCTGTTTGGGTGGTCCTTAGAAGGACCGTTTGGGGAATGCGGCGAGCGCGCGGAAGGGGTGCTCGCTTACGCCTTCTTCTCCGTCTTCTTTGGAAGAAGCACGGCTTGAATGTTGGGCAACACACCGCCCTGCGCGATGGTGACGCCGGAAAGCAGTTTGTTCAGCTCCTCGTCGTTGCGGATGGCGAGCTGCAAGTGACGGGGGATGATCCGGGTCTTCTTGTTGTCACGAGCGGCGTTGCCCGCCAGCTCGAGCACCTCGGCGGCCAGGTACTCGAGTACGGCAGCCAGGTAGACCGGAGCGCCAGCTCCGACGCGCTCGGCGTAGTTTCCCTTGCGTAGGAGGCGGTGAATACGGCCCACGGGGAACTGAAGCCCCGCGCGGCTAGAACGGGTCTTGCTCTTGCCTTTCGCCTTGCCGCCCTTGCCACGTCCGGACATGGTGTTGCTTTTCGCTTGGTACGACGCCGGTTGCCGAAAACAAGAAAGCTGCTGCCTTCTGAGATGAGAGCCGTGCTCGAATGGTTTCCGTTGCCACCATCGCGCGCCGCCGCTCGCGGGGAACGGATGAGAGTGTGAGAGAGAGAAGCCGTGCGAACCAATGGGGCGCGCGCGTTGTGCTGATCTCGTCAACACCCCTCGCTCATATTTAAGCGCGGCGAGACGGGGGGACACGCGCATTCGACTCTGGTCTCGCGTGCGTGTTGTGTGAAATCATGCCTCCCCAACCGTCTGGCAAAGCCGTCAAGAAGGCCGGCAAGGCGCAGAAGAATGTGCGCGCCACGGACAAGAAGAAGAAGAAGCGCCGCAGGAAGGAGAGCTTCTCCATCTACATCTATAAGGTGCTGAAGCAGGTGCACCCCGACACTGGTGTCTCCAGCAAGGCCATGTCCATCATGAACAGCTTCGTGAACGACATCTTCGAGCGTATCGCCGCCGAGTCGTCACGCCTTGCTCACTACAACAAGCGCTCGACCATCACGAGCCGGGAGATCCAGACCGCGGTGCGCCTGCTGCTGCCCGGAGAGCTGGCCAAGCACGCGGTGTCCGAGGGTACAAAAGCCGTCACCAAGTACACCAGCTCCAAGTAGGCGTGCGTCGTGGGCCACAGCGAGCAACGACAAATCAACGGCTCTTCTCAGAGCCACCCAAATTGTCTGCGTCGGCATAGGGGTTGTGCTGAGAGATTCGGCTCCGAATCCATCCTCTTCTCTCTGTTGAACACCGCTAGCAGGAGCGTTGGTGTGCCGCGCTCGACGTGTGTGCTCGGGGAGGTTGAACAGGTAAATTAGAGAAGACCGAGTGCGCGGAGAAAAGTGCCACAAGTACGGTAATGGAGGGAAAACAAAACCAGGAGCGTGGTAATTAAAAAAAAAAAAAAAAACAGGGGGAAGGTGGCCGCTTCTCTCAAAAAAAGGTAACATGAACTCGAGTGTGTTCAGCTCTTGGGAAATGATAGAATAGGAAACTCGCGTCAGCGCTTGCCCGAGCAACTCCGACATGTCGGGCCAAATATGAAGGGGTATACACGGTATGCAGTGCATGCGGAGAGAAGGAAACTGCCGAACACTTGATAATGCTATGTAAAGGGCTTCACCTTATAGTTTAGAATGATGGCGCAGAGTTTTTCAAAAGCACCGGGGTTTAGAGACGGGGGAGGGCAAAATAGACTTTAGGCGGGTAGAATTAACTAGAAGGTGGTTATCTTATTGGTGGCTAAAGTCAAGGCAAGAGTGAAAACTAAACCATTCACTGCAAAGCACCGCGGTCCTATACTTCACTATTTAAAGAGAGAAAAAAAACAAGATAAATGTAGCTGTTTGTTAGGTCAGCATTATGGCTAGGTGGTGATAGCTGCCGCCCGATGTGAAGGGTACAGCCACATTCATCAGACAGCGCAGAGTTCCTTCTCTGCCACGCCATTCATTTGTTTACGAAATTGGGGCATTTATTTCTTGAGAGCGCAGGGCAGGCCCGTTTCGAGACTGTAGGAGGAGTGAATGTAGCTTAAAGTGCGTGGCGCGGTGAAAAATGTGCGGAAGCATTGATGCAAGAAAAGATAGGGGAGAAATATATAGACGCATGTGACAATAGCTGTAGAAGCAGAAAAGCGTGGCGGCGGACTGCATGCTAATTATTGTCCGAAAGCAAAGTATCGACAGCCCGAGTGAAGGAAAAAACAAAACTGTGCGTACGCATGACAGGGGTACCACGCAGGTGATTTATATAGTGCACAAAGAAGTACGAAATCCAGTAAAGAAAGGCGGTCGACACGAGGTATGGGCATTTCCCGTTTTCGCACCGAGTGCTCCGTTTGCGCGTCGCCGAAAGAAACATAGCCAGGCCGGCCAGCAAACGACACTGCTCGGCTTGACGTTTACATAATCACACGGTGTAGCGGAACACTGTGTTCTCTTCGAAAGAACAAATGCGCCTGTGCTAGGCACAAATGAGTGGTACGTTCCATTCGGAATGTGGTGGGAAACTTACCTTAAATGAATGAGCGGACGCACCGTTTATTTCCGCTTTGTTTTAGATTACTGACTATGTTCGGCGGGTCGACAGTGCATTTGTATGAAGCTTTCAAGCGCGATCATTTTGTAATTTCGCATCGTGCGTCCCTGCCACAAGTTCGGGGAAGGAATACTTTCAATATGGGAACCCTCATGATTGTGAAAGATGAAACTGCGACTACTTAAACACACTTGCACCACAGAAATGGCACGCGCAGTTTGGTATTGGGGCACGTGAGAAGGGAATACAATAGATGGGCATTGGCGCGCATCTTTTTTTCTTATTGATATGATATGTAAGGAGATGTCGGCGCACCATTATGGCGCCGGCTACTCCTTGGCCGTTGAGTTAAACTTGAACACGTATCTTGAAGCAAAACGTACAAAGCAGTGCATGGAAAGTAGAAAACTCGGGCAGAGATATGCAAAGACACACTTACACTTATACGCACATATCAGAACACAATGGTAAGTAAATGTTCGAAAGTCAATGAATGAAGTCTCTGATATAATGTCCCTCGATAATATTCGGTCCACCAGCACAAAACAGTAGAGCACACGTCTGGTCCGTATAAAGATGCATTCGCTCGTGTGTACATAATTGTCGACACGTCATTCATTTCACAACACACACATGATGAGAGTCACGTGATACTGTACATAATAAGTACATTTGTTACAAATGAAAGTTCGTTATTTCTTAATACTTATCAGCAATCCCGCTGTCTTGTAAAGAACGTGTTGATGCTTTTAAAGCGTGCGACTGTAAAACTCGAGTAGGCCACGGACCCAGAAGTTTCTTCATGTTAAACGGTCTGCGGTCTAATGCCAACTGTTCGGACTTAAGACGGCGTCTCGTGATGTGGACAGTCTACGAGAAGGTGACATACGTCTTCATCTATCAATCCGCATTCGCATTCGGGACTTTCAGCTCTGCCGTGTCTGTGCAAAGAAAAAAAAAAAAACAAATGTTTTTGTGTATGCCGTGCCTAGCCTCAATCGGTCAATTAGAGTTTCCGATATTCTATCTAATGCCAGCGTAATTTTTAATTCAATAAATGGATCGATGTGGTATAAATCGCACCTCTTTGTACTTTGGTCAAACCAAGCAGTTTTGCTCATTCTGAAAGTTGTATTCTTTATAATACTACGCAATTCACTTTTTTCGAAATATTGGTTGCCACGATGTGTAGACCTACTTTGTGTGCTCTGGACGGCTCTGGAAGGCCAACTGCAAATCTTCTTTGCACAGCTGATGCCGTCCGGATAGTCGTTGATAGATTACTTAACAGGTTGTCAGCCTCCGAAGGTATTATGTAAGCGAAAGTACGCATGCGTAAAACATGCAGCGAACGAACACTCTTCCAACGCTGTAAAGAAGAAAGAATGCATAAAGGGTGGTGCATTTTACGCTCCAATCTCGTCCTATGTAAGGCGCTTTAGAGTTAGGGCTGTTTTGCCTGTAATTGCGTGACCCTTGCAGGGTTCCTCACAGTGCAACCGTGCACTTGAAACGGGCAGGTGTTGAACCACCCCGCAAGGAGATGGGGAAACTTCGCTGCGACCGGACCGCTTGACAGTCCGTGTTTACGGGAGGAGAGGCGCGCCCGAGAGGAGGTGCGCTCTCACTCTCTGCCGTCCCCGTGAATGCTGAAATGAGCGCGGTCGCGTTGCGTGGCTTCGGTGAAACTGCCGTATCGCGATATGTAGTGGAGCTGCCACAGTAAAATTTGAGACACGCGTAGCCAGCCAAAGGTGCTGTTACTTTGCCGAATTTCACGTGCCGGCGTCCACAACAACGCGAGCACGCTTTGTTTAGAAATTTCCGGCCATGAGGCCGTGCCCGGACCGCGTGTGTTAGTCCCTTGGTTTGGCGACAAGGATGGCGTCAAAGTGACGCCGTGAAACGGGTTTCGTGCGTGCAAATGAGGCATTGATGTGATTAGAGAGAAAGCGAGAACATAGAAAAGAAAAAAAAAAAAAAAAAAAAAAAAAAAGAGGGGGGGGGGGGGCACACGCCGGGGACGAGTAGTCGCAAAGTGTTAAGTGTGCAGTTTATTTACGTGCGGCACACAGGTGAGCTGTTGCAGCTGTGAGTTTTGACAAATATTGCGTGTGTCATGTTCAGTGGACACGATGAAACGTTTTTTAGCGAACGCGTTGTATCCGCTGGGCTTGTACGTACGCGTACATGAATTGTCGCTTACTCGGTTTGATGTCTCCTTGCCGCTGGGGCAGCTGATACGACTGATACGCCATTTTGCAGCAGTGAAGGGTGCGTGAATGAATGGGCAAGAAACTTAGCAACAGTAACGAGAAAAGAATTAAAAACAAACAAACAAACGAAAGCATGTTTGCCGTGTATATTCAATCTTGTAGTGCAGAAAAATAGTCAGTGCAGCAACCTGCGCGGCCAACGCGCTCCTCGCGAAGAAAAGAGGGAGAGAGAGACGAGCTGGCCGCCGACCAACCGGCGTGCGCCGTTCGCCTTCCTCCTCAGTCTCGCGGGCCGGCGCCGACACCGCGACTCGATCGTGTCGAGCATTCGCTTGGGATTCGCTCGCAGGATTTCAAGCTGGACGGTTGTGCCCTCGCGATCTCCGACTTCAGCGTAGCTCCCGCCGACTGGTTCGCCCTCCGCGGTCTCCTGACGCCGTGTAGCTCTCGCATTGTGGCACCCCGCCCTTGGACTTCTTCGACCGGATCCCCACTTTCCTATCTCCTTCTTTTTTCCTCTCGTTGGCTGTCTTCTTCTGCTTCTACTTTCCTTCTATTCTTTTTATCCCTCCTTCCCCCCACCCCTATAAGGCACTGCGCCGTGTCGCCTGAAGGCAGACAGAAATTAGGTGCCTTTTTCCTCTTCATTCTAATCACTACCACCACCATTCGCTTTCCGGGCGCGTTTCGAAGCAGAAGCAGAAACTTCGGAAGCCGTCATGTCTGGCCGTGGCAAAGGTGGCAAAGGGCTGGGGAAGGGTGGCGCCAAGCGTCATCGAAAGGTGTTGCGTGACAACATCCAGGGCATAACCAAGCCGGCCATCCGTCGTCTGGCGCGCCGTGGCGGTGTCAAGCGCATCTCTGGCCTCATCTACGAGGAAACTCGCGGCGTTCTCAAGGTGTTCCTCGAGAACGTGATCCGCGATGCCGTCACTTACACCGAGCACGCCAAAAGGAAGACCGTGACAGCCATGGACGTCGTGTACGCCCTCAAGCGTCAGGGCCGCACCCTGTACGGATTCGGAGGCTAAGAAGCCAGCGGCGTCGCCTGCAGCCAGCCAACGAGAACACAACAGCCCTCTTCAGGGCTACCCACTTGATGCTTCGGCAGTGTGATCCCAGCGGTTCGCCATACCCGTCCGTCCCTCTTTGCAATATCATTGCGTCATCGCTCAGGTGAGCAGCACCTCGTGTAGTAGTAGCTTGATCGCGCTGGGTACTTGTCACGTTCACCGCATTTCGTTCGCGTCGTCGTCTTTCTCCTGGGTCTGCATGCACGAATCAATCGCCGCATCTGCGAGTTCTTCCTCTCCTTCCTGCAAGCCAAGCTGCTAAAACGGGCCCGTCAAGCGAACGTCGCCTAGTTACCTTATCGCGCGAAGGAAGAAGCCGAGCGCAGCGTTCTACCCTGGTCACTGCATTCTTGGAGACACGACTATGCTCAGGAAGCACGAACTCGCTTTTTTCTTTGGAATGCCCACTACACGATCGCGTCACGTTGTGTCAAAATAAATAAAAACGCACTATGTTCTACCGTGGGGCACCCAGACGAAGAAGGGATGTGTACTTACAAATGAAAAAATTGATTGTGACAGGTTGGTCGTGTTTACCGCGCCCGCTGTGCACTCAGAAGTGCCCCATTCAATAACACATTGTGTACATTGTCACGCCTAATAATTTTTGTTTGTTTTTTTTTTCACACCTGGCGCTGCCGAGCTGCAAAATACAAAAAAAAAGAAAGAAAAGTGGAAGGGGATGTTTAAACAGAATTTCTGCGCAAGTCAGAAGCAAGTACACAATAAGCGCTGCCCATGCAGCGTGCTGAGGGAAGCTGCACTTGATAGAAGTGGCACTCATGTACTGTACTGGTGCTGCGAACACTGCAGTTGTGAAAGCTTTACTTGGACGGACAGCTACGCAACAAGTGTTTCCATTTCGCCGGCAGAGGTGGTCACTCTAGGGAGGCTGGCTTCGCCGCCCACGCGAGAGGGGGGGGGGGGGGGGACTAGCCCATGATGTAAACGCGAGAGGTTCGAGCGCGGGAAATTCGAAAGCAAGGCGCGCTCGCGTGAGCCTGCCGTCAGATGGCGACACCAACCCACGAGCATTGCATTTTCAAGTGCACCCTTGGTTTCCCACCCACCTCCGCACAGGACGAGGCGTGTCGAATGTGTAACCAAGGCGCACGACAGTGGTTCTGCTCAGGCAAAGCCTACCTATAACAAAAATTGTTCTCCATGTGTGTACCTTCATTTTCTCGTGAAAATGTGAAAGAGGAGTGAATGGGGCTTTTTGAGGCGCGTGTTGATCTTCGTTTCTATTATGATTATTATTTTTCACCCTTTCATTGAGTCCATTTCCTGCTTTTTGTGCCACATATTTAGCACTTAGAGGTTGGGGGGGGGGGGGGGATTGCTGATGTGTAAGATGGAAAAGAAGAGGAAAGTGAGCCCCGAAACTGTCTGCATCAGGATGCGACACCTCAGCGGTAGCTCACAAGGGATGGGGGGTGAGGGGGGATTAAAAGGGTGGGAATAAAAGTGTAGAGAAAGAGACATGAGGGAAGCCAGAGTGAGACGACATATCGAGGGAATAGGAGTAAAAATGAAACAAAACATTCGAACGCAAACACCCCGTACATCCAACCGCCATTGAGCGCACCTAGTAGTTTGGCAAGTATGTATGAGTGATTCTTAAGAGGGAAAGGAAGATAAAATTGAGTCCCGTTACTGTCTGCGATTGAGCAAGTAGGCGCGCTCAGTGGCAGTTGGATGTACGGGGTGTTTGTGTTAGAATGTTTTGTTGCGTTTTACTCCTTGTCGTTGCGCGGACGTGTATGCATATACCAACACTGCCGGTGGTCTCTCGTCGTCTTCGCCCATCTACGTAATGGTCGCAAATAAGCGACAACGCAAGGAGCAAGTTTTTTTGGCGTGGCAGTGCGCATTTGCCCTCGGTGATGCGAGGCGCTCTAGTGCGATGCGCGCTGTTGGCGTGAATGGTGGCGTCTCGCACTCCGTCGCGCCGCTTCGGGAAGCGACGAGCTACAGCGTCGATTGATGTGTTGCCTGGAAGGCGAAAGAAATGCGCAGCAGGCTGTATTGTACAGCGGTAGTGGTTTCGTTTCGGTGTACCTCTTTGCAGCCGCGAACTGCACGGTTGCCCGAAAATGAGCGCCAGCCAGCATCCTGGCGTACGCTTCCGCGCTCGCACGCGGACGGGTTCTCACGCTTCGGCCAATGGGAGGGAGAGAGATGGGTCGTGCGGCGAAGCCGCTTTTGCCGATCTCCGGCAGGAGCGCAGTTTCGCTCCGTCAGTCGAGGTGATCGGACGCACGCAGCATGGCCCGAACTAAACAAACCGCGCGCAAGAGTACTGGAGGCAAGGCTCCGCGTAAGCAGCTTGCTACCAAGGCTGCTCGCAAGAGTGCCCCTGCCACAGGCGGGGTGAAGAAACCTCACCGTTACAGGCCTGGAACCGTGGCCCTGCGTGAAATTCGCCGATACCAGAAGTCGACCGAACTGCTGATCCGCAAGCTTCCCTTTCAGCGCCTGGTGCGGGAAATCGCTCAGGACTTCAAGACGGACCTCCGTTTCCAGAGTTCTGCCGTGATGGCCCTACAGGAAGCTAGCGAGGCCTACCTCGTTGGTCTTTTCGAAGACACCAACCTGTGCGCCATCCACGCTAAGCGCGTCACCATCATGCCAAAGGACATCCAGCTGGCTCGGCGCATTCGCGGTGAGCGCGCCTAAGTTGGGCTGCTCCCTGCGCTTCGGTCGACAGGCAAGCAACAACAAACGGTCCTTCTCAGGACCACCAACGTGTCTGCTTTGGCTACGAGACCACTCCAGGCCACGTACTCCGGCCGCACCCTCTTTTGCTGTCATGTTTTGTACGTACGTGGCTGCCGTTGTCTAGCGCGCGGAAGAACGGAACGTCGGCGCGTCGTTATTACGAAGAAATGGCTCAGCTTTGACAAATTCAAGGTAAAAGTGTGTATCATTATGAGTAGACAGAGAAAAGGTAGGCTAGCTTCAGTCGGTGTGTGTGCAGCAGCCGTGCTGCGACCCTGTGGTGTGTCAATTTCATTTATGTGTTTACCTTTTTGCCCGCCGCTTGTAAGGTGTTTTTGAGGGCTTCTGTTTGCGTAACGCCATGGTGACTTGGGCTGCTGGACCCCGGCGCAACTTTTGGGTGCACTCGTAGGAGGTGATGAAGTTTTACCGAGAGACGAAATAAACAATTGTATCGGGCCAGTTGGTAAGGATCCATCTCGCTAGGAAGCGCAGCCACTATTACACAGACCTCACAACACAAGCGCTTAACTTCAACTGAACTTTCATTGCAAACGTCAGAGTTTATAAAGGGGGTGAACAGAGAAAAAGAATAGTAAAAGGTAGACAACAAAAAGCACACGTGCCAGTCCCGCACATTACTGTCTGTTATTCTCTATCACCCCATCCAAAAAACAGTTCTTTCCGCGTGAGCGCGATAGAGAGTGCACTAACACACTCGAAATCATCGCGTGTCATTTCCTTTCATTTCTTTTGAAGCTGAACAAGTTTTTGTGCCATATTCTGGACAATTTTTTTTTTTTTTTTGCAATAAACGTTTAGTTGAAGTTAAGCGCTTGTGTTGTGTGTTCTGTGTAATAGTGGCTGCGCTGCCTAGCAAGATAGACGAAATAAATTGTGTTAGAAGCACCAAATGGAATGCGCTAACGGCGGGTTCTCTCTCTCTCTCTCTCTTTTTTTTTTTACCTTACGTTTGTTTTTCTATTCAAAGGTATTAAATTTACTCTGTCCCTGTGCTGACCCGTTCAGGTGTCATCGTAAGGATAGACGGTTACGTGTGGAGCTTTTTTTTTTTTTTTTTTTAATGAGAAATGACAACGCTTACATGCTCTTTTCTGTCTTTTTCGGTGCCGAGCTGCGTGATTTGGTTGTCTCTTTGCAGCATTTGGCGTCGCGCACTTGTGGCTAACTGATGTCGCGAGGAAATATATATAAAGTATAGAAAAACAAACACGCTTGAGGGTACGAACAGAGCCATCGTGACTGCGAAGCGAAACACGGCCGCGTCACCTGTTTGGGTGGTCCTTAGAAGGACCGTTTGGGGAATGCGGCGAGCGCGCGGAAGGGGTGCTCGCTTACGCCTTCTTCTCCGTCTTCTTTGGAAGAAGCACGGCTTGAATGTTGGGCAACACACCGCCCTGCGCGATGGTGACGCCGGAAAGCAGTTTGTTCAGCTCCTCGTCGTTGCGGATGGCGAGCTGCAAGTGACGGGGGATGATCCGGGTCTTCTTGTTGTCACGAGCGGCGTTGCCCGCCAGCTCGAGCACCTCGGCGGCCAGGTACTCGAGTACGGCAGCCAGGTAGACCGGAGCGCCAGCTCCGACGCGCTCGGCGTAGTTTCCCTTGCGTAGGAGGCGGTGAATACGGCCCACGGGGAACTGAAGCCCCGCGCGGCTAGAACGGGTCTTGCTCTTGCCTTTCGCCTTGCCGCCCTTGCCACGTCCGGACATGGTGTTGCTTTTCGCTTGGTACGACGCCGGTTGCCGAAAACAAGAAAGCTGCTGCCTTCTGAGATGAGAGCCGTGCTCGAATGGTGGTGGTGGTAGTGGTTACAATGAAGAGGAAAAAGGCACCTAATTTCTGTCTGCCTTCAGGCGACACGGCGCAGTGCCTTATAGGGGTGGGGTTAAGGAGGGATAAAAAGGATAGAAGGAAAGTAGAAGCAGAAGAAGACAGCCAACGAGAGGAAAAAGAAGGAGATAGGAAAGTGGGGATCCGGTCGAAGCAGTCCAAGGGCGGGGTGCCACAATGCGAGAGCTACACGGCATCAGGAGACCGCGGAGGGCGAACCAGTCGGCGGGAGCTACGCTGAAGTCGGAGATCGCGAGGGCACAACCGTCCAGCTTGAAATCCTGCGAGCGAATCCTCGAATGGTTTCCGTTGCCACCATCGCGCGCCGCCGCTCGCGGGGAACGGATGAGAGTGTGAGAGAGAGAAGCCGTGCGAACCAATGGGGCGCGCGCGTTGTGCTGATCTCGTCAACACCCCTCGCTCATATTTAAGCGCGGCGAGACGGGGGGACACGCGCATTCGACTCTGGTCTCGCGTGCGTGTTGTGTGAAATCATGCCTCCCCAACCGTCTGGCAAAGCCGTCAAGAAGGCCGGCAAGGCGCAGAAGAATGTGCGCGCCACGGACAAGAAGAAGAAGAAGCGCCGCAGGAAGGAGAGCTTCTCCATCTACATCTATAAGGTGCTGAAGCAGGTGCACCCCGACACTGGTGTCTCCAGCAAGGCCATGTCCATCATGAACAGCTTCGTGAACGACATCTTCGAGCGTATCGCCGCCGAGTCGTCACGCCTTGCTCACTACAACAAGCGCTCGACCATCACGAGCCGGGAGATCCAGACCGCGGTGCGCCTGCTGCTGCCCGGAGAGCTGGCCAAGCACGCGGTGTCCGAGGGTACAAAAGCCGTCACCAAGTACACCAGCTCCAAGTAGGCGTGCGTCGTGGGCCACAGCGAGCAACGACAAATCAACGGCTCTTCTCAGAGCCACCCAAATTGTCTGCGTCGGCATAGGGGTTGTGCTGAGAGATTCGGCTCCGAATCCATCCTCTTCTCTCTGTTGAACACCGCTAGCAGGAGCGTTGGTGTGCCGCGCTCGACGTGTGTGCTCGGGGAGGTTGAACAGGTAAATTAGAGAAGACCGAGTGCGCGGAGAAAAGTGCCACAAGTACGGTAATGGAGGGAAAACAAAACCAGGAGCGTGGTAATTAAAAAAAAAAAAAAAAACAGGGGGAAGGTGGCCGCTTCTCTCAAAAAAAGGTAACATGAACTCGAGTGTGTTCAGCTCTTGGGAAATGATAGAATAGGAAACTCGCGTCAGCGCTTGCCCGAGCAACTCCGACATGTCGGGCCAAATATGAAGGGGTATACACGGTATGCAGTGCATGCGGAGAGAAGGAAACTGCCGAACACTTGATAATGCTATGTAAAGGGCTTCACCTTATAGTTTAGAATGATGGCGCAGAGTTTTTCAAAAGCACCGGGGTTTAGAGACGGGGGAGGGCAAAATAGACTTTAGGCGGGTAGAATTAACTAGAAGGTGGTTATCTTATTGGTGGCTAAAGTCAAGGCAAGAGTGAAAACTAAACCATTCACTGCAAAGCACCGCGGTCCTATACTTCACTATTTAAAGAGAGAAAAAAAACAAGATAAATGTAGCTGTTTGTTAGGTCAGCATTATGGCTAGGTGGTGATAGCTGCCGCCCGATGTGAAGGGTACAGCCACATTCATCAGACAGCGCAGAGTTCCTTCTCTGCCACGCCATTCATTTGTTTACGAAATTGGGGCATTTATTTCTTGAGAGCGCAGGGCAGGCCCGTTTCGAGACTGTAGGAGGAGTGAATGTAGCTTAAAGTGCGTGGCGCGGTGAAAAATGTGCGGAAGCATTGATGCAAGAAAAGATAGGGGAGAAATATATAGACGCATGTGACAATAGCTGTAGAAGCAGAAAAGCGTGGCGGCGGACTGCATGCTAATTATTGTCCGAAAGCAAAGTATCGACAGCCCGAGTGAAGGAAAAAACAAAACTGTGCGTACGCATGACAGGGGTACCACGCAGGTGATTTATATAGTGCACAAAGAAGTACGAAATCCAGTAAAGAAAGGCGGTCGACACGAGGTATGGGCATTTCCCGTTTTCGCACCGAGTGCTCCGTTTGCGCGTCGCCGAAAGAAACATAGCCAGGCCGGCCAGCAAACGACACTGCTCGGCTTGACGTTTACATAATCACACGGTGTAGCGGAACACTGTGTTCTCTTCGAAAGAACAAATGCGCCTGTGCTAGGCACAAATGAGTGGTACGTTCCATTCGGAATGTGGTGGGAAACTTACCTTAAATGAATGAGCGGACGCACCGTTTATTTCCGCTTTGTTTTAGATTACTGACTATGTTCGGCGGGTCGACAGTGCATTTGTATGAAGCTTTCAAGCGCGATCATTTTGTAATTTCGCATCGTGCGTCCCTGCCACAAGTTCGGGGAAGGAATACTTTCAATATGGGAACCCTCATGATTGTGAAAGATGAAACTGCGACTACTTAAACACACTTGCACCACAGAAATGGCACGCGCAGTTTGGTATTGGGGCACGTGAGAAGGGAATACAATAGATGGGCATTGGCGCGCATCTTTTTTTCTTATTGATATGATATGTAAGGAGATGTCGGCGCACCATTATGGCGCCGGCTACTCCTTGGCCGTTGAGTTAAACTTGAACACGTATCTTGAAGCAAAACGTACAAAGCAGTGCATGGAAAGTAGAAAACTCGGGCAGAGATATGCAAAGACACACTTACACTTATACGCACATATCAGAACACAATGGTAAGTAAATGTTCGAAAGTCAATGAATGAAGTCTCTGATATAATGTCCCTCGATAATATTCGGTCCACCAGCACAAAACAGTAGAGCACACGTCTGGTCCGTATAAAGATGCATTCGCTCGTGTGTACATAATTGTCGACACGTCATTCATTTCACAACACACACATGATGAGAGTCACGTGATACTGTACATAATAAGTACATTTGTTACAAATGAAAGTTCGTTATTTCTTAATACTTATCAGCAATCCCGCTGTCTTGTAAAGAACGTGTTGATGCTTTTAAAGCGTGCGACTGTAAAACTCGAGTAGGCCACGGACCCAGAAGTTTCTTCATGTTAAACGGTCTGCGGTCTAATGCCAACTGTTCGGACTTAAGACGGCGTCTCGTGATGTGGACAGTCTACGAGAAGGTGACATACGTCTTCATCTATCAATCCGCATTCGCATTCGGGACTTTCAGCTCTGCCGTGTCTGTGCAAAGAAAAAAAAAAAAACAAATGTTTTTGTGTATGCCGTGCCTAGCCTCAATCGGTCAATTAGAGTTTCCGATATTCTATCTAATGCCAGCGTAATTTTTAATTCAATAAATGGATCGATGTGGTATAAATCGCACCTCTTTGTACTTTGGTCAAACCAAGCAGTTTTGCTCATTCTGAAAGTTGTATTCTTTATAATACTACGCAATTCACTTTTTTCGAAATATTGGTTGCCACGATGTGTAGACCTACTTTGTGTGCTCTGGACGGCTCTGGAAGGCCAACTGCAAATCTTCTTTGCACAGCTGATGCCGTCCGGATAGTCGTTGATAGATTACTTAACAGGTTGTCAGCCTCCGAAGGTATTATGTAAGCGAAAGTACGCATGCGTAAAACATGCAGCGAACGAACACTCTTCCAACGCTGTAAAGAAGAAAGAATGCATAAAGGGTGGTGCATTTTACGCTCCAATCTCGTCCTATGTAAGGCGCTTTAGAGTTAGGGCTGTTTTGCCTGTAATTGCGTGACCCTTGCAGGGTTCCTCACAGTGCAACCGTGCACTTGAAACGGGCAGGTGTTGAACCACCCCGCAAGGAGATGGGGAAACTTCGCTGCGACCGGACCGCTTGACAGTCCGTGTTTACGGGAGGAGAGGCGCGCCCGAGAGGAGGTGCGCTCTCACTCTCTGCCGTCCCCGTGAATGCTGAAATGAGCGCGGTCGCGTTGCGTGGCTTCGGTGAAACTGCCGTATCGCGATATGTAGTGGAGCTGCCACAGTAAAATTTGAGACACGCGTAGCCAGCCAAAGGTGCTGTTACTTTGCCGAATTTCACGTGCCGGCGTCCACAACAACGCGAGCACGCTTTGTTTAGAAATTTCCGGCCATGAGGCCGTGCCCGGACCGCGTGTGTTAGTCCCTTGGTTTGGCGACAAGGATGGCG